>NC_086448.1:388062022-388329522 GCF_028390025.1 Pseudophryne corroboree | reverse complement strand
GGTGAGACCTGTGTTCTGACTTCCTCTGGAGCTAATGGTGTCCAGTAGCCTAAGAAACAGAGCCCTGAAACTCAGAGAAGTGGGTCTGTTTCTCTCTCCTCAGTCCCTCGATGCAGGGAGTCTGTTGCCAACAGGCTCCCTGAAAATAAAAAACCTAACAAAAATGCTTTCTTACAGGAAACTCAGGAGAGCTCCTGAAATGCATCCAGCTCCTCTGGGCACAGTATCAAACTGAGGTCTAGAGGAGGGGCATACAGGGAGGTGCCAGTGCAGACCCAGAGTCAAAGTCTTTCTTAAAGTGACCATGTCTCCTACAGAGCCAGTCTATCCCCATGGTCCTTACGGAGTCCTCAGCATCCTCTAGGATGTTAGAGAAAATGTAGAGCTGCATAAGGCTAAGATGAGCTACTCGACAATAGGCAAGCAGCTTGGGGAGAAGAGATCAACTGTTGGTGTAATTATTAAAAAATGGAAGAAATATAAGATCACTGACCATCTCCCTCGACCTGGGGCTCCATGAAAGATATCACCTCGTCGGGTATCAATGATCTTGAGAACGATGAGGAATCAGCCCAGAACTACACAGGGGGATCTGGTCAATGACCTCAAGAGACCTGGAACTACAGTAACAAAAGGTTACCATTAGTAACGCACTACGTCTTCATGGATTGATATCCTGCAGTGCCCGAAATCCAGCACATGTCCAGGCCAGTCTAAAAAGTTTACCAGTGACCATCTGGATGATCTAGAGGAGGATTGGGAGACTGTAATGTGGTTAGATGAGAGCAAATTCAAACTTTTTTGTATAAACTCCACTCGCCGTGTTTGGATGGAGCAGAATGATAAATGGCATCCCAAGAACACCATACTCACTGTGAAGCATGGCGGTGGAAACATCTTGCTTTGGGGCTGCTTTTCTGCAAAGGGGACAGGACGTCTGATCCGTATTAAGGAGAGGATGAATGGGGCCGTGTATCGTGAGATTTTGGGCAAAAACCTCCTTCCCTCAGTAAGAGCATTGAAGATGGAACGTGTCTGGGTCTTCCAGCATGACAATGACCCCAAACACACCGGCCTAGCCAGTCTCCTGACCTCAACCCAATAGAAAATCTGTGGAGGGAGTTGAAAGTCCCTGTTGCCCGGCGACAGCCCCAAAGCATGACAGATCTAGAGAAGATCTGCATGGAAGAGTGGGCCAAAATACCTGCTACAGTGTGTGCAAACCTGGTCAAGAACTACAGGAAACGTTTGACCTCTGTAATTGCCAATTTATATTACAAAGTATTGAGTTAAACTTTTTGATTGTCCAAATATTTATTTTCCGCAAGAATATACAAATAAATTGTTTAAAAATCATACAATACGATTTCCTAGTTTTTTTTTTCAGATTCTGTCTCCCACGGCTGAATTGTACCTATGATGGAAATTACAGACCTCTCATCTTTTTAAGTGGGTCAATTTGTACAATCGGTGGCTGTCCAAATACTTTTTTGCCCCACTGTAACACTTTGCAGTACAGCCACACGTCCCAAAATTGAGAGGGGTAACAACTTCCAAGACTTCAATGAAGCAGCGAGTTTGGCCAGCATAGGGGTAAAATTAATGTCAGAGTGGAGAGGTCTGACGGGATTTGAATCCCAAGACAAGTAAGTTTATTGGAAGCGGTCTTAAAAGGGTATGCAGAGGTCAAACTGGGAAGAATGGCCTGGGAGGACCCCAAGGGTAGTAATTCAGATTTGGGGACGATAACCTTCCATAGCTCCAAACGAGGAGATCAAGCGGAGGAACTCAGAGATAGAGGCATCAGGGTCAGATATGAAGAGAAGCATATCATCGGCGAACAAGGCCAACTTGAGTTCAACGTCACCAATTTGAATCCCCTTAAACAATGTGGAAGCACGTAAGGCTGTCGCCAGGGGTTCCAGGGCTATGGAAAATAACAATGGGGATAATGGGCAACTCTGCCAGGTCCCCTTACCAATAGTAAAAGGAGCAGACAGAAAGCCATTACAAGAAACCTGGATTTGTGGCTTGAAATACAATAATCTAATCCAGTCAATAAAAGCAGTCGGAAAACCAAAACGGTCGAGGGATCGAAACAAAAATGGGACCAGATCAAATGCTTTCTCAGCGTCAAGAGAAAGAATAAAAGCTGTCGTGAAGTAGAGGCGGCTTGAAATGCAGAAAGGACACGTCTGACATTGACCTTGGAGTGTCTACCCCAAATAAAGCCCGTCTGGTCGGGGTGTATAATATGGGGTAGAAGAATTTGCACATGGTCAGCTAGTATTTTGGTCAACAATTTATAGTCTAGGTTCAGTAGGGAAATGGGGCGATAGGAACCCGGGAGGGTGAGGTTTATGCCAGGTTTCAGGAGAACCTAGATAATTGCTGTATTAAAATGTAAAGGGAGGGTCCGAGATGAAAGCAAAGAATTAAGAGCATTCATCAGGGGAATCTCAATTTTGGGTAAAAGTAACTTGTAAAAATCAGCAGTAAATCCATCCGGTCCAGGGGCCTTATCACATTTGAAATATTTAACAGTACGGATTTCCTCCAAAGTAATTGGGGCTATAAGGGGTTGGCAAAGATCTGGGGAGAGAGTAGGATTAGGTAAGGCGTCCCACGAGTTTGGAGTTTGAGATGAAGTGAGAGAATCAGGTGGGGGAGGGGTTTGAACAGTGGAAGTATAAAAGGTCCAAATAAAAAGAGTGCATGACTTCAGAATTATCAGCGTTAGTCTGAGTTAGTGTACCCGTAGAGGTCATTAAAGGCCGCGTAGTCATGGGAGGGTGAGAACCTTTGAGTAAGTTGGACAACAGTTTGCCGGTTTTGTTACCGAATTTATGAAACCGATAACAGACATTGAACAAATACTTATCCCCCATAGTTTGTAAAAATTCATGAAAATGTGTTTTTGCCAAAAGATAATTATGTTTAGTATGATCATCAGGATTGGATTTGAACAGCTGAAAGGCAGACGTCAGGGCAGATTAAAACTCCAGATAACAGGCTGCATAATTTTTGTTAGCGCTGGACACACATGAGATTATTTCACCCTGAAGAACAGATTTGGCAGATAACCAAAAAAGCATAGGGTCGGACTCTGCATGTGGAGCATTATCTATGGCGAACGTCTTCCAGGCTGATTCGAGCCTATTACGAAATTTAAGGGATTTAGAAAGGTAAGAGGGAAATTTCCACAATCTGGGGGAATCCTGTGAGTCTGATCTGAATAGAGATGGACACAAGGGCATGATCTGACAAAAATAAAAAAATAAAAAAATCGGTGCAATGCGAGCGTCTACCACACAAGGGAATAAAGAATGAGAGACAAATATAGTCAATTCTAGACATGTTATGATGAGCTGAAGATAGACAGGTGTATTCCCACAAACAGAGAACATAGAGCATCAAGTGAGCAACAAGAGTCCAGTGAATCAATAGTCGGTACATTGTAAAACACAAGATAACAGGACTCAGAACTTCCCAAGCATAGGTAAAGCACCTCTAACCACACAATCATAGTAACGCACAAAACTAGTAGTGGAGTGTGAGGAGCTCCGCCTATTCCCACTCGAACCTAGGATAAAGATCAAACATAACATTACCCTTCATTAAATGAGAGAATGGAAAGAAACAGTAGCACATAAGAAAAATAGGATTTTAATACCTACCGGTAAATCCTTTTCTCCTAGTCCATATAGAATGCTGGGGTCCACTTCAGTACCATGGGGTATAGATGGTTCCACAGGAGCCATGGTCACTTTTAGACTTTTCAAGGGTGTGAACTGGCTCCTCCCTCTATGCCCCTCCTTCAGCCCTCAGTATAGGAACTGTGCCCAGGGAGATGGACATTTCGAGGAAAGGATTTACTTTTAAACTAAAGACGAGATTCATACCAGCTCACACCTCAACCATGCCGCACAACATGGTATTCAACATGACACACGCCAACGGGCATGAACCATTGCAGCAACATGCTGAAATAATCGTAACACAACTTTAGTGGAAGTAAAAAATAACTGCAGGTAAAGTATGCACTGGGTCGGGTGCCCAGCATCCTCTACGGACTAGGAGAAAAGGATTTACCGGTATGTATTAAAATCCTATTTTCTCATATGTCCTAGAGGATGCTGGGGTCCACTTCAGTACCATGGGGTTATAACAAAGCTCCAGTACGGGCGGGAGTGCACGGATGACCCTGCAGCACAGATTGACCAAACTTGAGGTCCTCATCGGCCAAGGTGTCAAACTTGTAAAGTTTAGTAAAAGTGTTGGACCCTGACCAAGTAGCTGCTCTGCAAAGTTGTAAAGCCGAGACCCCCCGGGCAGCCGCCCAGGATGAGCCCACCTTTCTTGTAGAATGGGCATTTACTGACTTCGGCAATCCTGCCGTGGGATGAGCATGCTGAATCGTCCCTCTGACCCAGCGCGCAACAGTCTGCTTAGAAGCAGGACACCCAATCTTCTTGGGATCATACAGAGCCTCTGTTTTCCTTATCCGAGCTGTTCTCATGACATAAATTTTTCAAAGCTCTAACCACATCAAGAGACTGTCAGTAGCCACTGGCACCAAAATAGGTTGGTTCATATGGAAAGACAAAACCACCTTTGGAAGAAAATTGGTGGCGAGTTCTCAACTCTGTCCTATCTTCATGGAAGATCAGGTAAGGGCTCTTGTGAGACAAAGCCCCCAACTCAGACACCTGCCTTGCGGATTGCCAATGCCAAAAGCATCAACACTTTCCAAGTGAGAAACTTTAATTTTATCTCCTTCAGAGGTTCAAACCAATCCGATTGAAGGAACTGCAACACCACACTAAGGTCCCATGGTGCCACTTGAGGCACAAATGGAGGCTGGATGTGCAGCACACCTTTCACGAATGTCTGAACCTTTGGAAGAGAGGCCAATTGTTTTTGAAAGAAACTGATAAGGCCGAAATCTGGACCTTGATTGAACCCAATATTAGGCCCGCATCCACACCAGCCTGCAGAAAATGGAGAAAACGTTTTAACTAAAAAACTCTTTCGTAGGAGCCTTCTTGGATTCATACAAAGACACATATTTTCTCCAAATACAGTGGTAATGTTTAGACATTACTATTTTCCTGGCCTGAATAAGAGTGGGGATGACTTCCTTGGGAATACCCTTTCGGGCTAGGATCCGGCGCTCAACAGCCATGCCTTCAAACGTAGCCGCGGTAAGTCTTGATACACACACGGTTCCTGCTGCAGCAGGTCCATGCGAGGAAGAGGCAGAGGATCTTCTATAAGCAACTCCTGAAGATCTGGACACCAAGCCCTCCTTGGCCAGTCTGGGGCAATGAGGATAGCGCGAACCCTTGTTCTTCTTATCATTTTGAGAACTTTTGTTATCAGTGGAAGTGGAGGGAAGACCTATACCGACCAAAACACCCACTGGATCACCAGTGCATCCACTGCTATTGCTTGAGGGTCTCTCGACCTGGAACAATATCTCTGTAGCTTCTTGATGAGATGCCATCATGTGTGCTTAAGGAACTTCCCAAAGACTTTTCACCTCTGTGAAGACTTCTTGGTGGAGGCCCCATTCTCCTGGATGGAGATTGTGTCTGCTGAAGAAGCCTGCTTCCCAGTTGTCCACTCCCGGAATGAAAATTGCTGACAGAGCTCTTGCAAGCCTTTCTGCCCAGAGGAGGATCCTTTGTCACCTCTGCCATTGCCGCTCTGCTTTTCGTTCCACCCTGATGGTTTATGTACGCGACTGCTGTTACATTGTCCTACTGGATCTGTACGGGTTGATCTTGAAGAAGATGTACCGCTTGTAGAAGGCCTGTTGTAAATGGCTCTCAATTCCAGAATGTTTATGTGAAGGCAGGTTTCCTGACTTGACCATTTTCCTTGGAAGCTTTCCCCCTGTGTGACTGCTCCCCAGCCTCAGAGACTTGCATCCATGGTTACTAGGACCCAATCCTGAATCCTGCGTCTCTGTAGTAGGTGAGAACTGTGTAGCCACCACAGGAGCGAAATTGTGGCTTTTGACGACAGGATTATCTTCCGGTGCATGTGTAGGTGGGATCCGGACCACTTGTCCAACAGGTCCCACTGGAATATTCTGGCATGGAATCGGCCAAACTGTATGGCCTCGTAGGCCACTACCATCTTCCCCAACAATCGAATGCATTGATGTATTGACACTGTTGTTGGCTTCAAAATCTGTTTGACCATTCTCTGGATTTCCAGAGCCTTTTCTACTGGAAGAAATACTCTCTGAACTTCTGTGTGCAGTATCATTCCCAGAAAGGACTTGTCGGTTCCAATTGTGACTTTGGAAAATTCATGATCCAACCAGGTTGTTGGAGTACTGACAGGGAGAGTGCAATGTTCTGGACCAACCGTTCCCTGGATCTCGCTTTTATCAGGAGATAAAAGCGAGATCCAGGGAACGGATCTCGAAGGAGATGTCGAAGGAGGACCATCATCTCTGCCATCACCTTGGTGAATACCTTCGGTGCCGTGGAGAGCCCGAACGGCAACGTCTGGAACTGGTAATGGCAACTCTGTATTGCGAATCTCAGATAAGCTTGGTGAGGAGGATAAATGGGAACATGCAAGTAAGCATCTTTTATGTCTATCGACACCATAAAGTCCCCTTCCTGCAGACTGGAAATCACTGCCCTCAGAGATTCCATCTTGAACTTGAACCTTTTGAGGTAGATATTCAGATTTTTCAGGTTTAAAATTGGTCTGACAGAGCCGTCCGGCTTCGGAACTACAAAAAAGGCTTGAATAAAAACCTCCTTGCTGTGACAAGGGTACCAGGTGTCGAAGTCAGAAAAATGTCTCTATGCACGTTGCCATATTTGCACCTCATTCATGTCCGCGCTGCGCAGGCGTACGCTCTCCCGTACGTACACATACTCACAGCCGCGGGCACCCGCAGGCGCACGGTATGCGTATTTACGGTAGAGTTTATGTAGTCATAGCGTGCGATTCATACGTTACATATGTTCACAATTAATGTAGTTTATAGATCATGGTCCCTTTGATAGATTCTGAAAGTTTGGTTAAAATAGAATGTCCCTGAGCTGAGGAATCCCTCTTTGCATCGTACGAAGGGTCTAACAGGAATCATACAGCAGTGTTTGGTACCCATCGGAAGAGTATTTAATTAGCAATATTCCGGTGTTGGTTTGGAGCGTATTAATTGCTCGTGCGAATAGTTATGGACATAAGAAGTTATGTCCATTTATTTATTATTATTTGTTCTTACTTAGTCATGCATCTGAACAGTTGGAGACAGGCATCAGTAGGTCTCAAATGTCTCTTTGACCTCAGAGATCCCCCAAACAATAGTTTGCATGTTAAGAGGGCCTCATATCTACACATGCATAAGGTAAACACAGGAATAGTAATTGAAGATCAATTGTACTCCAAATCAGTATCTTTCCCGCAGACGGAGTACAATAGCCTTTAATTACACTGAGCTTTTGAGACTCAATAAGGAGGGCCAACACCTGTGTTTACAAATGGGGCTGGATTTGTATACAGGAGAATGAGGGCTGAGATGTCATTGTCTCAACTGAAAGTGGACATCATGAATATAGAACAAAACCCAGACAGGATTCTGTTTTGTATTCGCCAAACAATAGCTTCTCACTAGACAGGAATGTGTTGGTCATCACCCATTGTGTTACATAACCAAGGCCACTGATGCAGCTGGCTCACATGCTGGGAGGGACACACACTTCCTGTGGTTGACACACCCCCACAGCTGGAATGCAGGTATGATATACCCACTGGAGATCACAGGGCTGACTGACACTCAGAACTAAGCTAACATCAAGCAGCATGGCGGCTACATCCCCAGGACAGAATTCCTTCCCAAAGGCTAAGTATAGAATCACATGGCTATAGAAGGAAATATAGACATATTGCTTTCTGGTTTAAATAGGATATTGTAACTTGGCTGTGATGATTGTTGGGTGTTAGTGTTGGTGCCCTGTGGAATCTGTGATGGTAGCTGGGATCTTGTTAATCATAAATACCACCATGCAGTACTTTTGAATATGTGCTGGTAGCAATGGCAGGCTGATACTTGTGAGTACCTGGTGGTCTGGTCTTGTGATAACTCATATGCTCTGGTTATAGAGATACTGAAGTTGTTTGGGATGTGAAATTATGAGATGGTTCTAGGAAGTTGGATTACATTGTGAAAGGTGATTTAGATTGTTTGGAATTGTAAAATCAGAACATATGCATTGTTTTGAGGCTTGGACATTTTGGAATAAAATGGAGTCTAGCTTCTGCCCCATGCGGCATTGTAGGGACGATTGTGTAGCTGGGTGTTGTGTATATAGGGACAGGCAGCATGGGTAAGCTCAAGTACTTTCTAAACAAAGATTCTCAGCATTGATTAACTGCGCAGCGATTGTTCCTCACATGTGTAAGCTTCGCTGCAACGATATTGTCTTTTAATGTTATTGTGAGCCAATCTCTCTCAAATCTCTCTCTCTCTCTTGTCTTCTCATCTTCTCTTATTTCTCCTTAAACTTAACTGTATTGTATTGTAGTGTGTTTCCTGTATAGTTATCTGGTTAGGTGGTTTATGTTATACTGTAGTGTATCATTTGTACTGTGATTCCTTTTTGCAAGTATATTAGTTATAATACATAGTTAATAGGCTTTGGAACCTAAACCAGTATCTGTGTATTTTCTATAGTGTTAAGTGTTCATTTGAGCGTCGGTGACGCTCAAACAGCTTTGTAGTTAGTCAGGTTACACAAGGTTGCACTTACACCCTGTACTCACATTAAGGTATTCAGTGTATTTCATTGGTATAAGGTTTTAACATAAAGGTATAGTGTTGTGAGCGTCTGCATCGCTGGTGACCTCCTCGTGGTCTCGAGCGTAGGCTACGCTACAGCGAATCATTCCCCTAGACATAACCAATAACGTGTCCTGTGATCACTGGGCCGTGAGCGAACGTGACGCTTGAGCGTCTCGCCTACGGCTTAGCGATCGTTACGCAGATAGCGTACCCATACGGTATTTCTTAAGCAAACAGCGTACAGTGTTCTTAGCTTCATAAAGGGTTGTTTATACGACAAGGGAATTTGGCATTGTCACAGGACAATGACTTGATCCCGACATAATTTTTGAATTGCAGCCGTTACTACTTCTCTGGAAGAGAAGCTGGCAAGGTAGATTTGAAAAATCGGCATGGGGGGACGTCTTGAAATTCAAGTTTGTATCCATGGGACACTATTTGTAAGACCCATGGGTCCAGGCCAGATTGAAGCCAGATCTGACTGAAAAGTTTCAGACGTGATCCCACCCGAGCAGACTCCCGCAAGGGAGCCCCAGCGCCATGCTGCAGATTTGGCAGAAGCAGGTGTTGATTTCTGCTCCTGCGATCCTGGAGACGCTGCAGATTTCTTTCCTCTTCCCATAGCTTTACCTGCAAAGAAGGGGGAACCTTTGGCCTTTTTGAATTTGTTGGGCCTAAAGGACTGCATGTGAGAGTGATGTGTCTTTTTCGCCGGTGCAGGAGCATAAGGCAAGAATGTCGACTTACCTGCGGTAGCCGCAGAGACTAACGCATCCAGCCCATCTCCAAACAAAGCCTCACCTTTATACGGGAGAGCCTCCATATTTCTTTTGGAATCTGCATCAGAATTCCACTAGCGAATCCACAACGCCCTCCAAGCTGATACTGCCATGGTAGCGGCTTTTGAACCTAAAAGTCCAATATCTTTCATGGCTTCTAGCATGTATGCAGCAGCGTCTTTTATATGACCTAACGATAGGAGTATATCGTCTCTATCTATCGTGTCAATTTCCGATGACAAGTTATCTGACCATTTCTCAATAGCCCTACTCACCCACGCGCAAGCAATGGTTGGCCTGAGCAGTGTACCAATAGCCACATAAATAGATTTTAACGTAGTCTCCAACTTGCGGTCTGCCGGCTCCTTCAGTGAAGCCGTCCCAGGTGCAGGGAGAATCACCTTTTTAGTTAACCTTGACAAGGAAAGGATAAGCAATCTCAATCCTTTTGGGAATCTGACATTTCTTTTCAGGGTTTACCCAAACTCCCTCAAATAGAGTATTCAGCTAATGAGAAGGAGGGAAAGTTACATTCATTTTCCTTTCTTTATAAAAATAAGCTTTCTCCTGAGGTACAGGAGGGCTTTCCGTAACTTCCTTTATAGCAACAATCATATATTGAATGCTTTTTGCCATTTTAGGATCCATCCCCCTGGAATCACCATCGTCAACACAGGAATCAAGAGTCCGTGTCGGTATCAGTATGTACTATTTGTGCAAATGGTCTCTTATGTGACCCAGCGGGGTCGCCTGTGGATGAAGAGGCAGAACTATGAAAAATCACATCATCTACTGATTTTCTCCAGCTTTCTGCTTGAGACTCAGACTTATCTAATCTCTTACGGATATGATTCACACTATCACGTACTTCTTTCACCCATTCAGGCTCATGGTGTGCCGGCAGCACCACCACATTACAACGGTGTCCCTAAAATGGCTCCCTCAGGGGAAGAGCTGCCTGCCTCAGACATGTCACACACGTGTACAACCACACCACAGACACTCCGGGACTTATAGGGGACAGACCCACAGTAAAATCTGTCAGAAGGACACAGATAGGATTTGCCAGCTCACAACCCAGCGCCAGTAACACAATGTCTGTGAAACACAAAATGCCCACTGACATGCAGCGCTTTTAGAATGTTAATAACACAATTATATAGCACCAAATTCACTGTGCCGCCCCCCCCCCCCCCCCCCTGTTTTGCACCCTGATACTTGTTTAGCAGTGGAGGACCAGCGTTCTTCTCTGCAGCCTGGAAGGAGAGAAAATGGCACTGAGCAGTGTGCTGGCTGACTGAGGAGGAAGCCCCGCCCCCTCAATGGCACGTTTCTCCTCAGCATTTATGAAGTAATTTATACTGGCGGGGGTAGGACTGTGCCTAAGCAACTTGTGCCCCTTATTATGCCAGTTTCAATAGGTTTCATGCTGCCTAGGGCACCCCATCCCCCCACGTCCTGCACCCTGCAGTGCCTGTGTATGTGTGGGCAACATGGCGCGCTGCGCTCCCGCCAGCCACGCGGTACCTTAAGCTGTCACTTTGATTGAAGATCCTTTTTTCTAACACTCATCTGTCTTTTGACTTCTGGCTCTGCAAGGGGGGTGACGGCGTGCTGTGGGAGTGAGCACATAGCTGCAGCTAGCATTCAATACCCTTCAGGAGCTAATGGTGTCCTTTAAGCCAGAAGCAGAGCCATGAAACTATTCAGGAAGTTGATTCCTACTTCTGCCCCCTAAGTCCCATGAAGCAGGGAGACTGTTGCCAGCAGTTCTCCCTGAAAATAAAAAACCTTACATAAAAGTCTTTTCAGAGAAACTTAGTAGAGCTCCCCTGGAGTGCATCCCGTCTGCCTGGGCACATTTTCTAAACTGAGGTCTGGAGGAGGGGCATAGAGGGAGGAGCCAGTTCACACTCTTGAAAAGTCTTAAAGTGCCCATGGCTCCTGAGGAACAGTCTATACCCCATGGTACTGAAGTGGACCCCAGCATCCTCTAGGACGTATGAGAAATAGGATTTTAATTACCTACCAGTAAATACATTTCTCATAGTCCGTAGAGGATACTGGGGTCCATTTAGTACCATGGGGTATAGACGGGTCCACTATGAGCCATTGGCACTTTAAGAATTTGATAGTGTGGGCTGGCTCCTGTCTCTATGCTCCTCCTACCAGACTCCGTCTAGGAAACTGTGCCCGAGGAGGCGGACATACTTTGAGAGAAGGATAGGTAAGAACAGTGGTGAGATTCCGAACCAGCACACACACACACACACACACACACACACACAAAGGAAAGCCAAGCTAACCAATCTTGAAAAAGAAACCGCAACGGCTGAAACATTACTTAACCAAGTAACAGTGCAGGACGAACATCGCAGGATCAGATATATTAGGGCACGAAGCTGCAGAAAATAACCGTAACCATAAAGATGAGAAAAACACAACGCATCTTCATACAATATTGGAATATGCAGAAAATGGCAAAAAAAACATGTACAAAGAGCATATGTGAGGGGAGGCAGGTGAACACTATTGACGGTCGACAGACCAAAAGAAAAACCTTCAGGTTTCAGAGGAAGCTGGAGGGTCGCTGATGTCAGAGTCTGAGGGTTTAGGAAGATCTCTCAGATAAGTCTGGGCACTTGCAGGAGACAGGAAGTCTTTATAGGAGGTGCCATCATACACCCTTAAACGGGCAGAGTATAAAAAGCCAAACTTGCGGCACTCTGCAACTAGTTATGAGCAAGCCGGGCCTTTGACTGATCCAGGGAATCCCACCAACCTGGTGTTGTTTCTGCGCAATCCATTTTCAACATCGTCGAGTTTGTTCCATATATGGTAATTGTCAGAAGTCAGGTTTTCACAGACTGATGCAGCCCTTCAATATCATGCATGGCAGCTCCCAATTGATTTTCATTGCGAGACACTCGCTGTTGGAGGTGCTGCAGTGATGTCAGACAGCCTGAGTGAGAAGGGAGGTCATGGTGGACCGGATCGCATCCACCATGTCAGCATATGAGACTGGAGCATCAGGTGAGAGCTCCGGGAGAGGCATCGCTTCAGCAGCTGCCTTCTTAGGAGCACGGGAGACAGGATCAGGCCCTTCCTCCGGCACAATTGTCCCCGCCACACAGCATTTCTACTGTCGCTGCGGCTGTGCGATCCATGGCAATCGTGGGAGCGGGAGGCAGCGATGCAGGGCAACTGGAGGCCAGGCAGGGCCTTGAAAAGGTGTCTGTCAGGAGGGTCGTGGCAGAGCTCCAGGACCAGCTATCTCACGCCATCAACCCGGAACCGGAAGTCAAATAAAGTGAATGTTTTATTGGACTTCATTTATAGCCAATAAAATGCATACTGTGACAGACATATGTAAAGGGAAATGTTAGTTTAATGTGTATGCAATGTGTATTGCTATTTGTAGCATTTTTATAGTCACAATGAAACACCGCCTCCTATCATATTTCCGGTGTATATGGTACATGACCCTGATACATTATGACAAGGGAACCACAGCTGCTGACTTGTCTACGCACCCAACTATGAATATCTTGCAAAAAGGAAACACATTCTGCGATTACATTTACGTACAACTCTGTACAAGGTCCTACATATGTAACTATAGGTATGGAAATGTTGGCAAGTCCATTGATACAAAAGTCAAAGTCCCAAAGTGCGGCATTAATGAAACCAAGGAATTCATGGCTTACCCGTTTCTGTTCGTGCTCCATCATAGTCAATGGGCTGGCCTTTCTTTAGAATTTTAATTGTAGGATAGCCACCAATGTCATATTTGCCAGCAATTGTTGTTGCTTCTGTGGCATCTATTTTAGCAACTGGCACTGGTGGATCATTATCCTTTAAAGTCTTTGCAATTTTTTCATACTCTGGAACAAACTGCTTACAGTGTCCACACCTGAAAAATGACAATTATGTACAAAAGAGAACTTCATTATTTTTATTACATTCAAATTACTTGAAAAGCTTAGCTGCCTCCAACCCTCAAACCCTTTATTCTTTTCACAAAGAAATGTGGATTTAATAGGATTTTAATTACCTACCGGTAAATCCTTTTCTCGTAGTCCGTAGAGGATACTGGGGTCCATTTTAGTACCATGGGGGTATAGACTGTTCCGCAGGAACCTTCGGCACTTTAAGACTTTTTAACAGTGCGAACTGGCTCTTCCCTCTATGCCCCTCCTCCAGACCTCCGTATAGGAACTGTGCCCAAGGAGACGGACAACTTTGAGAGAAGAACTTATATTAAACTAGTGGCGAGATTCACACCAGCTCACACCATACAAAAAACATGCCGCCTAACATGGCCTTTAACATAACCCATGCTAACGTGCATGCATAACACAACACAACTGCTGTAAAAACATCTTAACACATGAGAATCTGTGAAAAAGATAAAACATAACACTGCAGGAAAAATGAGCACTGGGCCCAGCATCCTCTACGGACTACGAGAAAAGGATTTACCGGTAGGTAATTAAAACCCTATTTGATCTTACATCCTAGAGGATGCTGGGGTCCATTTTTGTACCATGGGGATGTACCTAAGCTCCCAGTATGGGCGAGAAGTGCTCATGTTCCTGTAGAACGGACTGACCAAACTGAAGATCATCAGCAGCCAAGGTATCAAACTTGTAAAACTTAGCAAACGTGTTTGCACCTGACCAGGTAGCAGCTCGTCAAATTTGCAACACCGAGACACCCCGGGCAGCCTCCCAGGACGAACCCACTTTCCTGGTAGAGAGGGCCTTTACAGACGTCGGTAACGACAATCCTGCTGTGGAATGAGCGTGCTGAATGGTACCCCTAATCCAGCACGCAATAGTCTACTTAGAAGCAGGACACCCAATCTTGTTGGGGTCATAGATGACAAATAAAGATTCTGTTTTCCTTATCCGAGCCGTTCTTACTACATAAGTTCTCAACGCTCTGACGACATCCAAGGACTTTGAAACGGCTGAGGTGTCAGAAGCCACTGGCACCTCCACAGGTTGGTTGATATGGAAAGACGACACAACCTTCGGAAGAAAGTGCCGACGTGTTCTCAGTTCAGCCCTATCTTCATGAAAAATCAAATAAGGACTCTTATGTGACAGAGCCCCTAATTCAGATACTCGTCTGCCTGAAGCC
Organism: Pseudophryne corroboree; assembly: GCF_028390025.1. NCBI lineage: Eukaryota > Metazoa > Chordata > Amphibia > Anura > Myobatrachidae > Pseudophryne > Pseudophryne corroboree. Next base: position 388,314,786 of record NC_086448.1, on the reverse strand, counting down.
AAGGCCAACAGCATGACCACTTTCCAAGTGAGGAAATTCAACTCCACCTCTTGCAGAGGTTCAAACCAGTCCGATTTAAGGAACTGCAACACCACATTAAGATCCCATGCGCAGCAGGAGGCACAAAGGGAGGTTGGATGCGCAGAACCCCCTTCACAAACGTCTGGACCTCAGGAAGGAAAGTCAACTGTTTCTGAAAGAAAATTGACAAGGCCGAAATTTGGACCTTGATAGACCCTAATCTCAATTCAGCATCTACACCTGCCTGTAGGAATAGGAAAAGCCGTCCTAATTGAAACTCCACCGCAGGAGACTTCTTGGATTCACACCAAGATACATATTTTCTCCAAATACGATGGTAATGTTTTGACGTTACCCCTTTCCTGGCCAGAATAAGTGTGGGAATGACTTCATTGAGAATACCCTTACAGGCTAGGATATGGTGCTCAACAGCCATGCCGTCAAACGCAGCCACGGTAAGTCTTGATAAACTAACGGTCCCTGCTGAAGCAGGTCCTTGCGAAGAGGAAGAGGCAGAGGATCTTCCAGTAATGACTCCTGAAGATCTGGATACCAAGCCCTCCTTGGCCAGTCTGGAGCAATGAGGATTGCTCGAACCCTTGTTCTTCTGATGATCTTGAGAACTTTTGGTATTAGTGGAAGTGGAGGGAACGGACACACAGACTGAAACACCCACTGTGTGTGTGTGTGTCTGTGTGTATTACCCACTCTGGATCTTCTGAGCCTTTTCCACCGGTGGAAATACTCTGTACAGAACATTCCCAGAAATGACAACCTCATCGTCTGATCCAATTGTGATTTTGGAAAGTTGATGATCCAACCGTGCTGTTGAAGCACAGTCAGGGATAATGCTATGTTCTGGACTAATTTTTCCCTGGATCTCACTTTTATGAGGAGTTCGCCCAAGTATGGAATTATGTTGACTCCCTGCTTGCGAAGGAGAACCATCATCTCCGCTATCACCTTGGTGAATATTTTCGGAGCCGTGGAAAGCCCGAAAGGTAATGAATTGGTAGTGTCAGTCCTGAACCACAAACCTCAGGTATCCTTGATGTTGAGGAAAAATGGGAACATACAAGTAAGCATCCTTGATGTCCACTGACACCAGAAATTCCTTTTCTTCCAAGCTGGAGATCACCGCTCTCAGGGACTCCATCTTGAATTTGAACCTTTTCAAATAAATATTAAGAGATTTTAGGTTTAAAATCGGTCTTACCGAGCCATCCGGCTTCGGCGCTACAAACAGGCTTGAATAAAAACCTTGGTTCTTTTGTTCGTCAGGAACAAAGGAAATTACTTTGTCTTGACATAATTTCTGTATTGCGTTCAGCACATTTGTGCTGTCCTGAACAGAAACTGGCAAGGCCGATTTGAAAAATCGGTATGGGGGAAGGTCCTGAAATTCCAACCTGTAACCCTGGGATACTATCTGTAATATCCAAGGATCCAGATCAGAATGAATCCAGACCTGGCTGAAAAACAGTAGACGTGCCCCCACCCGATCGTACTCCCGCAGGGGAGCCCCAGCGTCATGCTGTGGCTTTAGCAGAAGTAGTTGTTGACTTCTGCTCCTGCGAGCCTGATGGTGTTGTAGGTTTTCTACCTCTTCCCCTCCCTTTTCCTGCGAAGAAAGGGGTACCCTTTGCCTTTTTGTACTTGTTGGGCCGAAAGGACTGCATAGTTTGAGAATGATATACTTTTTCAGCCGGTGCAGCTGCCGATGGCAGAAATTCTGATTTGCCACATGTGGTAGTTGATATCATGGCATCCAGCTTTTCACCAAAGAGGGCCTCACCATTGTAGGGGAGCACCTCAATTTTTCTTTTGGATTCTGCATCAGCATTCCATGCTGGCGGATCCAGAGTGCCCTGCGGGCCGAGATCGCCATAGCAGAGGATCTTGAACCCAGTAAGCCAACATCCTTCATAGCCTCAACTAAGAAACCTGCAGAGTCTTTGATATGACCTTGAATTAGAAGCATATCTTTATCGACCGTGTCAATATTAACAATCAAGTTGTCTGCCCATTTTTCCACTGCGTTACCTACCCACGCAGAAGCACTTGTGGGCCTGAGTAACGTACCCGTAGCTATATAGATGGACTTTAACGTCGTCGCTAACTTTTCCGGGTTAGGCCAGGATTCTTCAAAGAATGCATTTAATGCCTTAGACAGAGAAAAAGTCACCGCCTGTTTTTAATTTAATTTAAAATAATCTTGTTCCTCAGGTGCAGGTGTTGTGTCAGTAAATTCTAACACCTCCTTTATAGCGACCATCATACATTGAATGCTCTTAGCTAGTTTGGGGTCTACCTCTCTCAAATCCCCAGTGTCGACATCAGTGTCGGAATCCGTGTCAGTGTCCCTTTGCATAATTTGGGCCAGAGACCTTTTCTGGGAATTGGAGGGGTCCCGAGTGGATGACGTGGAGGAATCAGCAAACCGTGCATCCTCCACAGACTGTCTCCAATACTGTGTCTGTTGTTCAGACTCAGAATTTCTTTGCCAGCTTAGACATATTACTCTGCAACTTTCTCACCCACACCGGCTCAGAACACTCTTGTGCATCCAAAATGGGTTCCTCTAAGTTAGAGCTTTCTCTAGACATGGTACACTCTTGTACAGTCACACCACTCTCACACAGGGGAGCTATTGGGGACAGATCTACCCTATTGTCTGTTAGAGGGACCCAGAGGGATTTGCCAGTCCACACCACGCGCCCTATATGTATTGTATACAGTATATACACTGCTCAAAAACATAAAGGTAACACTAAAATAACACATCCTATATCTGAATGAATTAAATATTCTTATTAAATACTTTGTTCTTTACATAGTTGAATGTGCTGACAACAAAATTACACAAAAAATCAATGGAAATCAAATGTATTAACCCATTGAGGTCTGGATTTGGAGTCACCCTCATAATTAGAGTGGAAAAACACACTACAGGCTGATCCAACTTTGATGTAATGTCCTTAAAACAAGTCAAAATGAGGCTCAGTAGTGGGTGTGGCCTCCACGTGCCTGTATGACCTCCCTACAACCCACACAAGTGGCTCAGGTAGTGCAGCTCATCCAGGATGGCAAATCAATGCAAACTGTGGCAAGAAGGTTTGCTGTGTCTGTCAGCGTAGTGTCCAGAGCATGGAGGCACTACCAGGAGACAGGCCAGTACATCAGGAGACGTGGAGGAGACCGTAGGAGGGCAACAACCCAGCAGCAGGACCGCTACCTCCGCCTTTGTGCAAGGAGGAACAGGAGGAGCACTGCCATAGCCCTGCAAAATGACCTCCAGCAAGCCACAAATGTGCATGTGTCTACTCAAACGATCAGAAACAGACTCCATGAGGGTGGTATGAGGGCCTGACGTCCACAGGTGGGGGTTGTGCTTACAGCCCAACACCGTGCAGGACGTTTGGCATTTGCCAGAGAACACCAAGATTGGCAAATTCGCCACTGGCGCCCTGTGCTCTTCACAGATGAAAGCAGGTTCTCACTGAGCACATGTGACAGGCGTGACAGAGTCTGGAAACGCCAAGGAGAATGTTCTGCTGCCTGCAACATCCTCCAGCACGACCGGTTTGGCAGTGGGTCAGTAACGGTGTGGGGTGGCATTTCTTTGGGGGGGCCGCACAGCCCTCCATGTGCTCGCCAGAGGTAGCCTGACTGCCATTAGGTACCGAGATGAGATCCTCAGACCCCTTGTGAGACCATATGCTGGTGCGATTGGCCCTGGGTTCCTCCTAATGCAAGACAATGCTAGACCTCATGTGGCTGGAGTGTGTCAGCAGTTCCTGCAAGACGAAGGCATTGATGCTATGGACTGGCCCGCCCGTTCCCCAGACCTGAATCCAATTGAACACATCTGGGACATCATGTCTCGCTCCATCCACCAACGCCACGTTGCACACAGACTGTCCAGGAGTTGGCGGATGCTTTAGTCCAGGTCTGGGAGGAGATCCCTCTGGAGATCATCCGCCACCTCATCAGGAGCATGCCCAGGTGTTGTAGTAAGGTCATACAGGCACGTGGAGGCCACACACACACTACTGAGCCTCATTTTGACTTGTTTTAAGGACATTACATCAAAGTTGGATCAGTCTGTAGTGTGTTTTTCCACTTTAATTTTGAGGGTGACTCCAAATCCAGACCTCCATGGGTTAATAAATTTGATTTCCATTGATAATTTGTGTGATTTTGTTGTCAGCACATTCAACTATGTAAAGAACAAAGTATTTAATAAGAATATTGAATTCAATCTGATCTAGGATGTGTTATTTTAGTGTTCCCTTTATTTTTTTGAGCAGTGTACAATCACAGCGCTGTTTTTCAATATTAAGTCCGCAGACCTCAATACAATATGTGCTCCCCTCCTCTTCTATAACACCCTGGACCTTGTATCAGCGATGTGTGAGAAGTAGCGTTCACCCCCTGTAATGGCATGATTCAGCCTCAGCAATGTAATATTTATACTGCCCAGGGATTTAGTACACCAGTGACTAACATGAGAGTACTTTTTCGCCAGTAAGAGTAAGGTTTCTTCCATGCCGCTCAGAGCACATCCCCCCCGCGCGCTCTGCAACCTTGGGCTGAGAGACATGGCACGCAGGTTCCCGCTGCTGTGCTGGTACCTTTATGCCGCCACGATGACCAGAGGACCCCTCTCTGCAGGTCTCCGGTAAATACTCACCAGACTTCTGGCTCTGTTAGGGGGTGGCGGCAGTGCTGTGGGAGTGAGCAGCAGCCAGGCAAGAGCTGTGTTCAGTACCCTTTAGGAGCTAATGGTATCCTGTCAGCGGAAGCAGAGCCATTGAACTAATTGAGATGTTGGTTCCTACTTCCCTCCCTAAGTCCCACGAAGCAGGGAAGTTGTTGCCAGCAGCTTCCCTGTAAAATTAAAAAACCTAACAAAGTCTTTTCCAGCAGAAATCTGTAGAGCTCCACTGGTGTGCATCGTGTCTCCCGGGCACATTTTCTAAACGGAGGTCTGGAGGAGGGGCATAGAGGGAGGAGCCAGTTCACACTGTTAAAATAAGATTTCTCTGACGTCCTAGTGGATGCTGGGAACTCCGTAAGGACCATGGGGAATAGCGGCTCCGCAGGAGACTGGGCACAAAAGTAAAGCTTTAGGACTACCTGGTGTGCACTGGCTCCTCCCCCTATGACCCTCCTCCAAGCCTCAGTTAGATTTTTGTGCCCGGCCGAGAAGGGTGCATTCTAGGAGGCTCTCCTGAGTTTCTTAGTAAAAGTTTAGTTTTAGGTTTTTTATTTTCAGTGAGACCTGCTGGCAACAGGCTCACTGCATCGAGGGACTAAGGGGAGAAGAAGCGAACCTGCCTGCTTGCAGCCAGCTTGGGCTTCTTGGCTACTGGACACCATTAGCTCCAGAGGGACCGAACACAGGCCCAGCCTCGGAGTCCGGTCCCAGAGCCGCGCCGCCGGCCCCCTTACAGAGCCAGAAGCAAGAAGAGGTCCGGAAAATCGGCGGCAGAAGACATCAGTCTTCACCAAGGTAGCGCACAGCACTGCAGCTGTGCGCCATTGCTCCTCTGGCACACTTCACTCTCCAGTCACTGAGGGTGCAGGGCGCTGGGGGGGGGGGCACCCTGGGCAGCAATAGAAACACCTTGGCTGGCGAAAATACATCACATATAACCCCCAGGGCTATATGGATGTATTTTAACCCCTGCCAGAATACAGCAAAAAGCGGGAGAAAAGTCAGCCGAGAAGGGGGCGGAGCCTATCTCCTCAGCACACGGGCGCCATTTTCCCTCACAGCTTCGCTGGAAGGACATCTCCCTGACTCTCCCCTGCAGTCCTGCACTACAGAAAAGGGTAAAACAAGAGGGGGGGCACTAATTTGGCGCAGTATAAATAAAACAGCAGCTATAAGGGGAAAAACACTTCTATAAGGTTATCCCTGTATATATATATATATATATATATATATATATAGCGCTCTGGTGTGTGCTGGCATACTCTCCCTCTGTCTCCCCAAAGGGCTAGTGGGGTCCTGTCTTCTATCAGAGCATTCCCTGCGTGTCGGTACGATTGTGTCGACATGTATGAGGAGGAAAATGGTGTGGAGGCGGAGCAATTGCCTGTAATGGAGATGTCACCCCCTAGGGAGTCGACACCCGAGTGGCTGAGCTTATGGAAGAATTACGTGACAGTGTCAGCTCTTTACAAAAGACGGTTGATGACCTGAGACAGCCGGCTACTCAGCTCGTGCCTGTCTAGGCGTCTCAAAAGCCATCAGGGGCTCTAAAACGCCCGTTACCTCAGATGGCAGATACAGACGCCGACACGGATACTGACTCCAGTGTCGACGATGAAGAGACGAATGTGACTTCCAATAGGGCCACACGTTACATGATTGATGCTATGAAAAATGTTTTACATATTTCTGATAATACAAGTACCACTAAAAAGGGTATTATGTTTGGTGAGAAAAAAACTGCCTGTAGTTTTTCCTGCATCTGAGGAATTAAATGAAGTGTGTGATGAAGCGTGGGTTTCCCCCGATAAAAAACTGATAATTCCTAAAAGGTTATTAGCATCATACCCCTTCCCGCCAGAGGATAGGGCACGTTGGGAAACACCCCCTAAGGTGGATAAAGCGCTCACACGTTTGTCAAAACAGGTGGCACTACCGTCTCCTGATAGGGCCGCCCTTAAGGAACCTGCTGACAGAAAGCAGGAGAATATCCTAAAATGTATAAACACTCACACGGGTGTTATACTGCGACCAGCAATCGCCTCAGCCTGGATGTGCAGTGCTGGGGTGGCTTGGTCGGATTCCCTGACTGACAATATTGATACCCTGGATAGGGACAGTATATTACTGACTATAGAGCATTTGAAAGATGCATTTCTATATATGCGGGATGCACAGAGGGATATTTGCCGACTGGCATCAAGAGTAAGTGCGCTGTCTATTTATGCCAGAAGAGGGTTATGGACGAGGCAGTGGTCAGGTGATGCTGATTCCAAAAGGCATATGGAAGTATTGCCTTACAAAGGGGAGGCGTTATTTGGGGTAGGTCTATCAGACCTGGTGGCCACGGCAACTGCTGGGAAATCCACATTTTTACCCTAGGTAGCCTCTCAACATAAGAAGACGCCGTATTATCAGGCGCAGTCATTTCGGCCCCATAAGGGCAAGCGGGCAAAAGGCTCCTCATTTCTGCCCCGTGGCAGAGGGAGAGGAAAAAGGCTGCAGCAAACAGCCAGTTCCCAAGAACAGAAGCCCTCTCCCGTTTCTGCCAAGTCCTCAGCATGACGCTGGGGCTTTACAAGCGGACTTAGGCGCTCCCCTAAAGTCTGCTTTACCGACCTCTCCCTCCGACAGGGAGGCGGTATTGGAAGCCATTCACAAGCTGTATTCCCAGCAGGTGATAATCAAGATACCCCTCCTGCAACAGGGACAGGGGTATTATTCCACGCTGTTTGTGGTACCGAAGCCGGACGGCTCGGTGAGACCTATTTTAAATCTGAAATCCTTGAACACTTACATACACAAGTTCAAATTCAAGATGGAGTCACTCAGAGCGGTGATTGCGAACTTGGAAGAAGGGGATTATATGGTGTCTTTGGACATCAAGGAGGCTTACCTCCATGTCCCAATTTACCCTTCTCACCAAGGATACCTCAGGTTTGTGGTACAGAACTGTCACTATCAGTTTCAGACGCTGCCGTTTGGTTTGTCCACGGCACCCCGGGTCTTTACCAAGGTAATGGCCGAAATGATGATACTCCTTCGAAGGAAGGGAGTTTTAGTTATCCCATACTTGGACGATCTCCTGATAAGGGCAAGATCCAGGGAACAATTGGTAGTCGGGGTAGCACTATCTCAAGTAGTGTTGTGGCAGCACGGTTGGATTCTCAATATTCCAAAATCGCAGCTGATCCCGACGACACATCTTCTATTCCTAGGGATGATCCTGGACACAGTCCAGAAAAAGGTGTTTCTCCCGGAGGAGAAAGCCAGGGAGTTATCCGAACTAGTCAGAAACCTCCTAAAACCAGGCCAAGTGTCAGTGCATCAATGAACAAGGGTCCTGGAAAAAATGGTGGCTTCCTACGAAGCAATCCCTTTCGGCAGATTCCACGCAAGAACTTTCCAGTGGGACCTGCTGGACAAATGGTCCGGATCGCATCTTCAGATGCATCAGCGGATAACCCTGTCACCAAAGACAAGGGTGTCTCTCCTGTGGTGGTTGCAGAGTGCTCATCTTCTAGAGAGCCGCAGATTCGGCATTCAGGACTGGGTCCTGGTGACCACGGATGCCAGCCTGCGAGGCTGGGGAGCAGTCACACAGGGAAGAAATTTCCAGGGCTTGTGGTCAAGCCTGGAGACATCACTTCACATAAATATCCTGGAGCTGAGGGCCATTTACAATGCCCTAAGCCAAGCAAGACCTCTGCTTCAAGGTCAGCCGGTGCTGATCCAGTCGGACAACATCACGGCAGTCGCCCACGTGAACAGACAGGGCGGCACAAGAAGCAGGAGGGCAATGGCAGAAGCTGCAAGGATTCTTCGCTGGGCGGAAAATCATGTGATAGCACTGTCAGCAGTGTTCATTCCGGGAGTGGACAACTGGGAAGCAGACTTCCTCAGCAGGCACGACCTCCACCCGGGAGAGGGGGGACTTCACCCAGAAGTCTTCCACATGATTGTAAACCGTTGGAAAAAAACCAAAAGGTGGACATGATGGCGTCCCGCCTCAACAAAAAATTGGACAGGTATTGCGCCAGGTCAAGGGACCCTCAGGCAATAGCTGTGGACGCTCTGGTAACACCATGGGTGTACCAGTCAGTGTATGTGTTTCCCTCCTCTGCCTCTCATACCCAAGGTACTGAGAATTATAAGACGGAGAGGAGTAAGAACTATACTCGTGGCTCCGGATTGGCCAAGAAGGACTTGGAACCCGGAACTTCAAGAGATGCTCACAGAGGACCCGTGGCCTCTACCTCTAAGAAGGGACCTGCTCCAGCAAGGACCCTGTCTGTTCCAAGACTTACCGCGGCTGCGTTTGACGGCATGGCGTTTGAACGCCGGATCCTGAAGGAAAAAGGCATTCCGGAAGAAGTCATTCCTACCCTGATCAAAGCCAGGAAGGATGTGACCGCAAAGCATTATCACCGCATTTGGCGGAAATATGTTGCGTGGTGCGAGGCCAGGAAGGCCCCAACGGAGGAATTTCAACTGGGTCGATTCCTGCATTTCCTGCAAACAGGAGTGTCTATGGGCCTAAAATTAGGATCCATTAAGGTTCAGATTTCGGCCCTGTCGATTTTCTTCCAGAAAGAACTGGCTTCAGTTCCTGAAGTTTCAGACGTTGTAAAGGGGGTGCTGCATATACAGCCTCCTTTTGTGCCTCCAGTGGCACCCTGGGATCTCAATGTAGTTTTGGGGTTCCTAAAATCACATTGGTTTGAACCGCTTAAATCTGTGGATTTGAAATATCTCACATGGAAAGTGGTCATGCTGTTGGCCCTGGCTTCGGCCAGGCGCGTGTCAGAATTGGCGGCTTTATCTTATAAAAGCCCTTAACTGTTTTTTCATACGGACAGGGCAGAATTGAGGACTCGTCCACAATTTCTCCCTAAGGTGGTTTCAGCGTTTCACCTGAACCAGCCTACTGTGGTACCTGCGGCTACTAGGGACTTGGAGGACTCCAAGTTGCTGGACGTTGTCAGGGCCCTGAAAATATATGTTTCCAGGACGGCTGGAGTCAGAAAATCTGACTCCCTGTTTATCCTGTATGCACCCAACAAGCTGGGTGCTCCTGCTTCTAAGCAGACTATTGCTCGTTGGATTTGTAGTACAATTCAGCTTGCACATTCTGTGGCAGGCCTGCCACAGCCAAAATCTGTAAAAGCCCATTCCACAAGGAAGGGGGCTCATCTTGGGCGGCTGCCCGAGGGGTCTCGGCTTTACAACTTTGCCGAGCAGCTACTTGGTCAGGGGCAAACACGTTTGCTAAATTCTACAAATTTGATACTCTGGCTGAGGAGGACCTGGAGTTCTCTCATTCAGTGCTGCAGAGTCATCCGCACTCTCCCGCCCGTTTGGGAGCTTTGGTATAATCCCCATGGTCCTTACGGAGTTCCCAGCATCCACTAGGACGTCAGAGAAAATAAGAATTTACTTACCGATAATTCTATTTCTCGTAGTCCGTAGTGGATGCTGGGGACTCCGTAAGGACCATGGAGAATAGCGGCTCCGCAAGAGACTGGGCACATCTAAAGAAAGCTTTAGGACTATCTGGTGTGCACTGGCTCCTCCCCCTATGACCCTCCTCCAAGCCTCAGTTAGGATACTGTGCCCGGACGAGCGTACATAATAAGGAAGGATTTTGAATCCCGGGTAAGACTCATACCAGCCACACTGTACAACTTGTGATCTGAACCCAGTTAACAGCATGATAACAGAGGAGCCTCTAGAAAAGATGGCTCACTACAGCAATAACCCGATTTTTTGATAACAATAACTATGTACCAGTATTGCAGACAATCCGCACTTGGGATGGGCGCCCAGCATCCACTACGGACTACGAGAAATAGAATTATCGGTAAGTAAATTCTTATTTTCTCTAACGTCCTAAGTGGATGCTGGGGACTCCGTAAGGACCATGGGGATTATACCAAAGCTCCCAAACGGGCGGGAGAGTGCGGATGACTCTGCAGCACCAAATGAGAGAACTCCAGGTCCTCCTCAGCCAGGGTATCAATTTTGTAGAATTTTACAAACGTATTTGCTCCTGACCAAGTAGCTGCTCGGCAAAGTTGTAAAGCCGAGACCCCTCGGGCAGCCGCCCAAGATGAGCCCCCTTCCTTGTGGAGTGGGCATTTACAGATTTTTGGCTGTGGCAGGCCTGCCACAGAATGTGCAAGCTGAATTGTACTACAAATCCAACGAGCAATAGTCTGCTTAGAAGCAGGAGCACCCAGCTTGTTGGGTGCATACAGGATAAACAGCGAGTCAGTTTTCCTAACTCCAGCCGTCCTGGAAACATATATTTTCAGGGCCTTGACAACGTCTAGCAACTTGGAGTCCTCCAAGTCCCTAGTAGCCGCAGGCACCACAATAGGTTGGTTCAGGTGAAACACTGAAACCACCTTAGGGAGAAACTGAGGACGAGTCCTCAATTCCGCCCTGTCCGAATGGAAAATCAGATAAGGGCCTTTACAGGATAAAGCCGCCAATTCTGACACGCGCCTGGCCCAGGCCAGGGCCAACAGCATGACCACTTTCCATGTGAGATATTTTAACTCCACAGATTTAAGTGGTTCAACCAATGTGTCTTTTGGAACCCAAAAACTACATTGAGATCCCAAAGTGCCACTGGAGGCACAAAAGGAGGCTGTATATGCAGTACCCCTTTTACAAACGTCTGAACTTCAGGAACTGAAGCTAGTTCTTTTTGGAAGAAAATTGACAGGGCCGAAATTTGAACCTTAATGGACCCCAATTTCAGGCCCATAGACACTCCTGTTTGCAGGAAATGTAGGAATCGACCCAGTTGAATTTCCTCCGTCGGGCCTTACTGGCCTCGCACCACGCAACATATTTTCGCCAAATGCGGTGATAATGTTTTGCGGTTACATCCTTCCTGGCTTTGATCAGGATAGGGATGACTTCATCCGGAATGCCTTTTTTCCTTCAGGATCCGGCGTTCAACCGCCATGCCGTCAAACGCAGCCGCGGTAAGTCTTGGAACAGACAGGGTCCTTGCTGGAGCAGGTCCCTTCTTAGAGGAAGAGGCCACGGATCCTCCGTGAGCATCTCTTGAAGTTCCGGTTACCAAGTCCTTCTTGGCCAATCCGGAGCCACGAATATAGTGCTTACTCCTCTCCATCTTATCAATCTCAGTACCTTGGGTATGAGAGGCAGAGGAGGGAACACATACACTGACTGGTACACCCACGGTGTTACCAGAACGTCTACAGCTATTGCCTGAGGGTCCCTGGACCTGACGCAATACCTGTCGAGTTTTTCCCAACGGTTTATAATCATGTGGAAGACTTCTGGGTGAAGTCCCCACTCTCCCGGGAGGAGGTCGTGCTGAGGAAGTCTGCTTCCCAGTTGTCCACTCCCGGAATGAATACTGCTGACAGTGCTATCACATGATTTTCCGCCCAGCGAAGAATCCTTGCAGCTTCTGCCATTGCCCTCCTGCTTCTTGTGCCCCCCTGTCTGTTTACGTGGGTGACTGCCGTGATGTTGTCCGACTGGATCAACACCGGCTGACCTTGAAGCAGAGGTCTTGCTAAGCTTAGAGCATTGTAAATGGCCCTTAGCTTCAGGATATTTATGTGAAGTGATGTCTCCAGACTTGACCATAAGCCCTGGATATACCTTCCCTGTGTGACTGCTCCCCAGCCTTGCAGGCTGGCATCCGTGGTCACCAGGACCCAGTCCTGAATGCCGAATCTGCGGCCCTCTAGAAGATGAGCACTCTGCAACCACCACAGGAGGGACACCCTTGTCCTTGGTGACAGGGTTATCCGCTGATGCATCTGAAGATGCGACCCGGACCATTTGTCCAGCAGGTCCCACTGGAAAGTTCTTGCGTGGAATCTGCCGAATGGGATTGCTTCGTAGGAAGCCACCATTTTACCCAGAACCCTTGTGCATTGATGCACTGAGACTTGGCTCGGTTTTAGGAGGTTCCCGACTAGCTCGGATAACTCCCTGGCTTTCTTCTCCGGGAGAAAAGCCTTTTTCTGGACTGTGTCCAGGATCATCCCTAGGAACAGAAGACAAGTCGTCGGAACCAGCTGCGATTTTGGAATATTGAGAATCCAATCGTGCTGCCGCAACACTACCTGAAATAGTGCTACACCGACCTCCAACTGTGTTCCCTGGATCTTACCCTTATATCAGGGAATCGTCCAAGTAAAGGATAACTAAAATTCCCTTCACTTGAAGGAATATTATCATTTCGGCCATTACCTTGGTAAAGACCCGGGGTGCCGTGGACCATCCATACGGCAGCGTCTGAACGGATAGTGACAGTTCTGTACCATAAACCTGAGGTACCCTTGATGAGAAGGGTAAATTTTGACATGAAGGTAAGCATCCTTGATGTCCCGAGACATCATGTAGTCCCCTTCTTCCAGGTTCGCAATCACTGCTCTGAGTGACTCAATCTTGAATTTGAACCTCTGTATGTAAGTGTTCAAAGATTTTAGATTTAGAATCGGTCTCACCGAGCCGTCCGGCTTCGGTACCACAACGGTGTGGAATAATACCCCGTTCCCTGTTGCAGGAGGGGTACCTTGTTATCACCTGCTGGGAATACAGCTTGTGAATGGCTTCCAAAACAGTCTCCCTGTCAGAAGGAGACATCGGTAAAGCCGACTTTAGGAAACGGCGAGGGGGAGACGTCTCGAATTCTAATTTGTACCCCTGAGATATCTACTGAAGGATCCAGGGGTCTACTTGCGAGTGAGCCCACTGCGCGCTGAAATTCATTGAGACGGGCCCCCCACCGTGCCTGATTCTGCTTGTAAAGCCCCAGCGTCATACTGAGGGCTTGGCAGAGGCGGGAGAGGGTTTCTGTTCCTGGGAACTGGCTGATATCTGCAGCCTTTTTCCTCTCCCTCCGTCACGGGGCAGAAATGAGGAATCTTTTGCCCGCTTGTCCACGAAAAGACTGCGCCTGATAATACGGCGTCTTCTCATGTTGAGAGGCGACCTGGGGTACAAACGTGGATTTCCCAGCTGTTGCCGTGGCCACCAGGTCTGAAAGACCGACCCCAAATAACTCCTCCCTTTAATAAGGCAATACTTCCAAATGCCGTTTGGAATACGCATCACCTGACCACTGACGTGTCCATAACCCTCTACTGGTAGAAATGGACAACGCACTTAGACTTGATGCCAGTCGGCAAATATTCCGCTGTGCAGCACGCATATATAGAAATGCATCTTTTAAATGCTCTATAGGCAAAAATATACTGTCCCTATCTAGGGTATCAATATTTTCAGTCAGGGAATCCGACCACGCCAACCCAGCACTGCACATCCAGGCTGAGGCGATTGCTGGTCGCAGTATAACACCAGTATGTGTGTAAATACATTTTAGGATACCCTTCTGCTTTCTATCAGCAGGATCCTTAAGGGCGGCCATCTCAGCAGAGGGTAGAGCCCTTACAAGCGTGTGAGCGCTTTATCCACCCTAGGGGGTGTTTCCCAACGCACCCTAACCTCTGGCGGGAAAGGATATAATGCCAATAACATTTTAGAAATTATCAGTTGTTATCGGGGGAAAACCACGCATCATCACACACCTCATTTAATTTCTCAGATTCAGGAAAACTACAGGTAGTTTTTCCTCACCGAACATAATACCCCTTTTTGGTGGTACTCGTATTATCAGAAATGTGTAAAACATTTTTCATTGCCTCAATCATGTAACGTGTGGCCCTACTGGAAGTCACATTTGTCTCTTCACCGTCGACACTGGAGTCAGTATCCGTGTCGGCGTCTATATCTGCCATCTGAGGTAACGAGCGCTTTAGAGCCCCTGACGGCCTATGAGACGTCTGGACAGGCACAAGCTGAGTAGCCGGCTGTCTCATGTCAACCACTGTCTTTTATACAGAGCTGACACTGTCATGTAATTCCTTCCAACAGTTCATCCACTCAGGTGTCGACACCCTAGGGGGTGACATCACTATTACAGGCAATCTGCTCCGTCTCCACATCATTTTTCTCCTCATACATGTCGACACAAATGTACCGACATACAGCACACACACAGGGAATGCTCTGATAGAGGACAGGACCCCACTAGCCCTTTGGGGAGACAGAGGGAGAGTTTGCCAGCACACACCAGAGCGCTATATATATATATATATATATATATATATATATATATATATATATATATATATATATATATATATATATATATATATATATATATATATATATATATAGAAGAAATATGTCTGGCACTCTCCCATGGGCTAATAGAGCAAGGCTCACGCTCCAGTGCCCTCCCAAGCAGACCCGATGGTCTGTATATAGGATGAAAGAACGAGGCGGCACTCTGGAGACTTTGGTGAAGCGGTGAACTTTGTCAGGTGAGACTTTATCAACGTTTCGGGGTGCAAGCCCCCGTCATCAGGACACACAGTGATCAAACAAGTGAAAAATAAACATTTAAATAGACTTACCAGGCGCGCTTCCAGCCGTGCTCTCCTCGCCGCTGCCCGACTTCCGGACTCAGCGCTTCCGGTCAGGTGACCCTGGTCCGTGACGCGAGCTCCCAGTGCAGTCATGCAGGGGGCGGGGGAGGCCGTTGCTATGGTGCGAGCTGAAAAAACATACAATACACAGACGAATCATAGTGCAGTTCTTAAGACAGGACAGGCAATCTCACATCTGCCTGAAGCATATCGTGCAATAAAGTGAACGTTAAAACTCTAAAAACATATCTATACAAACTGTGAATGCATAAAACAGATTTTTTAACAGTTGGTTACATCTAATGAGTTCAGAACCCTGTATTCTAGAAACTGTTCTATACAGGTAAGCATGTTTGTTCTATTTCCTAAATATCAGTATTTAATTCACAATGGCCTACATTTTCAGGGGAGGAGATATTAATCAGATCTATCACTACCAAATAACATCTTCGTTATATTTAGTCAGAAATCCCCAGGTTTCAAGCAAAACTACTCATACCCAGAGATTCATTGAGTCCTCTTGGTCTCAATGTGTCCAGTGGGTTAATCAGTTTAACACGTCCAGCAGACACACCAGTAGAAGAGCTAAGGAATTTTGGCCTATCATAAATACTGACCCTGAGCTTAAGATGTTCAAAGATACCAAATTGATGCCGTGCTATACTAGGAGCCGGAACATCAGAAGCCTAGTTGTTAAAACTGATGTGGCTAAAAAAATCAGAACAGAGGGCAGTCTAATCAGGTCTAGAAAGGGATGCTACAGGTGCGGGTGCACTACATGTAACTTTCTGGTTCCTGGGGATTCGTTTAAACATCCTTACACAGGTAAGACCATTAAATTGAAGGACGCCTATACGTGCAACTCTAAATTTGTGGTGTATCTCTTGTCTTGCCCATGTGGATTACACTATGTGGGCAAGACAGAGTGCACGTTCAAAGTGAGGATGACACAACATAGATCTGCCATTAGGGCAGCATTAACATCAGGAACCAGCGAATAACCGGTAGCTAGGCATTTTGCCATAGCTAAACATTCACTTTCAGCACTTAGGTACCGTATTGTGGACCAGGTGCCGTTCTCCATTAGGGGGGGTGATAGATCCAAGCGCCTCCTACAACTAGAAACCAAATGGATAATCGCACTGGACACATTGAGACCAAGAGGACTCAATGAATCTCTGGGTATGAGTAGTTTTGCTTGAAACCTGGGGATTTCTGACTAAATATAACGAAGATGTTATTTGGTAGTGATAGATCTGATTAACATCTCCTCCCCTGAAAATGTAGGCCATTGTGAATTAAATACTGATATTTAGGAAATAGAACAAACATGCTTACCTGTATAGAACAGTTTCTAGAATACAGGGTTCTGAACTCATTAGATGTAACCAACTGTTAAAAAATCTGTTTTATGCATTCACAGTTTGTATAGATATGTTTTTAGAGTTTTAACGTTCACTTTATTGCACGATATGCTTCAGGCAGATGTGAGATTGCCTGTCCTGTCTTAAGAACTGCACTATGATTCGTCTGTGTATTGTATGTTTTTTCAGCTCGCACCATAGCAACGGCCTCCCCCGCCCCCTGCATGACGGCACTGGGAGCTCGCGTCACGGACCAGGGTCACCTGACCGGAAGCGCCGAGTCCGGAAGTCGGGCAGCGGCGAGGAGAGCACGGCTGGAAGCGCGCCTGGTAAGTCTATTTAAATGTTTATTTTTCACTTGTTTGATCACTGTGTGTCCTGATGACGGGGGCTTGCACCCCGAAACGTTGATAAAGTCTCACCTGACAAAGTTCACCGCTTCACCAAAGTCTCCAGAGTGCCGCCTCGTTCTTTCATCATACATATATATATATATATATATATATATATATATATATATATATATATATATATATATATATACACACAGGGATAACCTTATATAAGTGTTTTTCCCCTTATAGCTGCTGTATATTTAATACTGCGCGTAATTAGTGCCCCCCCTCTCTTTTATAACCCTTTCTGTAGTGTAGTGACTGCAGGGGAGAGACAGGGAGCTTCCCTCCAACGGAGCTGTGAGGGAAAATGTCGCCAGTGTGCTGAGGAGATAGGCTCAACCCCCTTATCGGCGGCCTTATCTCCCGTTTTTCTATGTATTTTGGCAGGGGTTAAATGCATCCATATAGCCCAGGAGCTATATGTGATGCATTTTTTTTGCCATCCAAGGTGTTTATTATTGCGTCTCAGGGCGCTCCCCCCCCAGCGCCCTGCACCCTCAGTGACCGGAGTGTGAAGTGTGCTGAGAGCAATGGCGCACAGCTGCAGTGCTGTGCGCTACCTTGTTGAAGACAGGACCTCTTCTGCCTTCTGGCTCTGTAAGGGGGCCGGCGGCGCGGCTCTGGGACCCATCCAGGCTGGGCCTGTGATCGTCCCTCTGGAGCTAATGTCCAGTAGCCTAAGAAGCCCAATCCACTCTGCACGCAGGTGAGTTCGCTTCTTCTCCCCTTAGTCCCTCGATGCAGCAGGTTGCCAGCAGGTCTCACTGAAAATAAAAAACCTAAACTAAAACTTTCACTAAGAAGCTCAGGAGAGCCCCTAGTGTGCACCCTTCTCGTTCGGGCACAGAGATCTAACTGAGGCTTGGAGGAGGGTCATAGGGGGAGGAGCCAGTGCACACCAGATAGTCCTAAAGCTATCTTTAGATGTGCCCAGTCTCTTGCGGAGCCGCTATTCCCCATGGTCCTTACGGAGTCCCCAGCATCCACTTAGGACGTTAGAGAAAATAAGAATTTACTTACCGATAATTCTATTTCTCGTAGTCCGTAGTGGATGCTGGGCGCCCATCCCAAGTGCGGATTGTCTGCAAAACTTGTACATAGTTATTGTTAACTAAATTGGGTTATTGTTGTTGTGAGCCATCTTTCCAGAGGCTCCTCTGTTATCATGCTGTTAACTGGGTTCAGATCACAAGTTGTATGGTGTGATTAGTGTGGCTGGTATGAGTCTTACCCGGGATTCAAAATCCTTCCTTATTGTGTACGCTCGTACGGGCACAGTATCCTAACTGAGGCTTGGAGGAGGGTCATAGGGGGAGGAGCCAGTGCACACCAGGTAGTCCTAAAGCTTTACTAAAGTCTATTCCCCATGGTCCTTACGGAGTTCCCAGCATCCACTACGGACTACGAGAAATAGAATTATCGGTAAGTAAATTCTTATTTTTACTCACCGGTAAATCTATTTGTCGTAGTCCGTAGTGGATCATGGGGAATAGACGGGCTCCGCAGGAGACTGGGCACTCTAAGAAAGAATTAGGACTACTGGTGTGCACTGGCTCCTCCCTCTCTATGCCCCTCCTCCAGACCTCAGTTAAGGAAACTGTGCCCGGAAGAGCTGACATTACAAGGAAAGGATTTTGGAATCCAGGGTAAGACTCATACCAGCCACTCCAACCACACCGTATAACTTGTGATAACATACCCAGTTAACAGTATGAACAACAACAGAGGATCAAAAAACGGATGCCAACATAACCCTTAATCAATAACTATATACAAGCATTGCAGAAGAAGAAGTCCGCACTTGGGACGGGCGCCCAGCATCCACTACGGACTACGAGAAATAGATTTACCGGCGAGTAAAATCTTAATTTTCTCTAACGTCCTAGTGGATGCTGGGGACTCCGTAAGGACCATGGGGATTATACCAAAGCTCCCAAACGGGCGGGAGAGTGCGGATGACTCTGCAGCACCGAATGGGCAAACACAAGGTCCTCCTCAGCCAGGGTATCAAACTTGTAGAATTTTGCAAAAAAGTGTTTGAACCCGACCAAGTAGCTGCTCGGCAAAGCTGTAATGCCGAGACCCCTCGGGCAGCCGCCCAAGAAGAGCCCACCTTCCTTGTGGAATGGGCTTTTACGGATTTAGGATGCGGCAATTCAGCCGCAGAATGAGCCTGCTGAATCGTGTTACAGATCCAGCGAGCAATAGTTTGCTTTGAAGCAGGAGCACCCAGCTTGTTGGATGAATACAGGATAAACAGCGAGTCAGTTTTCCTGACTCCAGCCGTTCTGGCTACATAAATCTTCAAAGCCCTGACTACATCTAGTAACTTGGAATCCTCCAAGTCACGAGTAGCCGCAGGCACCGCAATAGGTTGGTTCAAATGAAAAGATGACACCACCTTCGGCAGAAATTGCGGACGAGTCGGGGAGGACTTCTGTTCCTGGGAACTAGCTGTATTGTGCAGCTTCTTTCCTCTACTCCTGCCTCTGGCAAGAAAGGACGCACCTCTGACTTTCTTGCCTTTTTGTGATCGAAAGGACTGCATTTGGTAATACGGTGCTTTCTTAGGCCGTGAGGGAATATATGGCAAAAAATTTGACTTCCCAGCCGTAGCTGTGGAAACTAGGTCCGAGAGACCGTCCCCAAACAATTCCTCACCCAAATAAATCAATAAGGAGGTGGTCTGGGACGTTCTAGCATACCTTATAGAAATAAAAAAAGAAAAAGTAAAACCTTTGTATAAGTTAAACACTGTGGGGATTATTCAAAGTGGCTAGTTGATTTTGCGATCTGCAACCATACTACTCACACGCTGGGGGCGGCCCAGCATAGAGCAAGGCCAACCAGCATGTGTGGCTCTGCCCCCCAAACGATATGCAGGGGTATCACCGCCACGTTTCCACTTGCAAGAAAACCGGACATCATCAGCTGGCCCCAAAAAACGGCCATGACACGCCTGCGTTTCCCTCAGGGATGCGATCACATGGTGAAAGGTTGCGCACTGTAGACCCTCTGGATGCGGCCACTGCATGAGAACGCATCGGCTGCATCCAGGTCTGAATAAGGTCCTATATGCAGTTGTCCCTGGGCATGCAGCTTTCACATACTGTAGTATGGAGTATGCTTTATATTCAGGTCATAAAGCAAGAGTATGTTTTAGGGTCAACTTCTGAAGTTACAACATTTCAAGTAGATCAACGCTGGCACTACAAAGTGAACTAAACATAGGAAATGGAGCAGTTAAGGTTGCAAGCAAGGATTTTATGATGCCATACAGTAACTCCTAAAAATATTAAATGGCAAGTGTGATCTTGTTATGAGCCACGGCTGTGGCTCATTCCTGTTTTGCATGTCAGTTAGGTATTTTATGTTTATAAGTTGTTTTGCAGGCCAGGATTTCCCGTTGCTCTGTTTAAGAATACTCTTGGTTGCTGCCGCTGGTGAGTCTGTGTAATTGCAGCTTGTTCCCATGTGTTCAGCCTCACCTGGCTGCTAATTGCATCTTGTCAGTTTGGAGTCATGCAACAGGGCAGCTGCATGAAATTATGAATTAGGCCTCTCTGTTATATGCTGGCTGACTGCAATTCACAGACGCTGGTGATATTTCTAGGTTTCCAGTCTGCTTGAGTTCTGAGCTTGGTTCCTGCTAGTTCTTGAGCTCCAAGTAGCAGTGTCAGTCGAGCTGCTCCCTGTGTCGATTCCTGTGTCTGATCCCGTGTCCTGCCGTGAGGCGTTCCTGTCCTGAGGTCCAGTGGCTTTGCCTGTGCCTGGTCAAGTTTCTGGCTTCTTGGTGTCCACCGGTCTGTCGTTTGGGATTCTGCCTGTCCTCCAGTTCTGAGAGTCTGTGTCAGCAGCATTGGGAGTTCCTGTCCGTTTGCCAGTATTCGTACCGGTTCCGTGAGTAGCGGCTCTGCCGCGTCCGTCGGCCTAGGCCGCTGTATTCCGTTATTATTTCTGTCACTGGTGTTTTGCAGAGGGTTCTGCTTATGCTGTTGTTAGGGTATGTTAACCTGTTCAGGTCTGGTCTATAAACTCTCTGCAGTCATCAGTCAGAATTCTGTTCAACCGGTTGGAGGTCAGTAAATTGAAAAAAGGACACAAGATCATGTGTAACCTAATCAAATCATAAATGACCTGCTAGGGGCCGTCATAGGTTTATTATTTATAGCTTAAAGACAAAGGAACCATGTTTGCCAATACAGTTAGCCAATCAGAATACACCATGTTTGTCTCAGAACTTGAAATACATCAATTGTCATACAATGTTTCAACTGGCAACCAGAACATTCTTGAAATGGTTATTATCAGTCTTTCGGACATAAACTCAAAACATTCTTCTCAAGTAGCCTTGTATTCATCTGGTCTTTCTTTGTCTGCCTTGGATACATTTTGTTTTGCCTTGTCCTTGAACAATTCAAGCTCTGCATACAAGATATTCAAAGTATATAATATTCTGACTAGCTCTGCAATATTTTTAAGGACACATGAACCCATTTTGTGATTAACAGTAAATATCTTAATAAATGCGAAAAAGCGTGAATCAATATATTTGCTATACTGCGGAAGCTCCTACACCATCATTTCCCCTCTTTTTGATTCCACTTTTTCTCCCTATTCTACCTACACTAGGCCTGAACTATTCCCTTTCAGTAAACCAGTTGCCTGAACTTATAGTCCAAACCTTGGGGATTACCCTTAACAACAACCAAAGGATAAGCAACTTCATTCTTCTGGCTGGAGAGTCACTGTCAGCTTCTTCGAGTGGGATGCATGTAATCAGGTATCACGACTTTTCACCTTAATTTGAGGTAGGCATGGTTAGCAGCACTTGATATGGACCATCCTATCTTGGTTCAAAGGTCTTTCTCACATGTCTCTTTAAATAGACCCAATCTCCTGGATTTAGCTTATGCGTAGCTGAACCTTCTGGGTCTGGAATGGAAGAAAACACTCGGCAATTGAGGTTAGTCAATGTTTTACACACCTCCTGTACATAACCTGTTAAATCACCATGATTATGTTGTAATTGTTGTGGATAATAACAACCTGTTCTTGGAGCTGACCCAAACAATATTTCATATGGAGTCAGTTTACTTGGTCTCATAGGTGTGGTCCTAATATTGAACAAGACTATAGGTAGGCATTCTGGCAAAGTTCTTTTGGTTTCTGTCATCATTTTCTGTAGTTTTAGCTTAAGGTCAAAGTTCAGATGTTCCCCCCTCCCACTCGCCTGGGGACGGTAAGGCACGTGGAAGGCCTGCTGTACCCCCAAATCTTTCATTATATGCTGCATGACTTCTCCTTTGAAATGTGTACCTCTATCTGATTCTATAACCTCAGGTATCCCAAATCTACATACTACTTCTGCTATCAGTTTCTTTGCTGTGGCTTTGCCTACTGGCCAGGCTTCGGCCCAGTGACTAAACATGTCCGTTGCTACTAGTACATATTCATATGGACCGCTTCGTGGCAACTGTATATAGTCAATTTGTAGTCTTTGAAATGGGTAAGAGGCTTTGGGTATAGTTCCTAGAGGTGTCTTGGTTCTTTGTCCTGGATTGCTGATTCCACAGATTCAGCATCCTGCTACAAAGTTTGTTGCAGCTTTATTGAAGCCCGGAGCTATCCAATGCTCTTGTACTCTATTCACCATGGCTTCCTTTGAATGATGTACTTGTCCATGAGCTACTTGTAACATAGGTGGAAATAGAGCTGCTGGTAGACAGTACTTTAATTCTTTTGACTTCCAAAGTCCATGTTCATCTTCTTCTGCCCCCAATCGTGTCACTTTCTCCTTGTGATACTTGTTGTTGAATTTTGATCAACTCCTCTTCACTGGGCATTTGTTTCACATCTTGAGCTACTAAGACTTGCTCAGGTTCTTTTGATTGTAAGGCAATTCTCTTGGCTTCTGCATCTGCAAATGCATTTGCTTTAGCTTCCATGGTTTGGCTCTTAGTATGTGCTTGTACCTTGATTATTCCAATCCTTTTAGGTAGTTCCATAATCAAACTGGCATGTTTGATGGGTTTTCCATTTGCACCTTTGAAGTCCCTACTTTTCCAAATAACAGCGTAATCCTGGGACACCCCCCAAGCATAGCGTGAATCCGTGTAGATGTTAGCTGTCATGTTTTCAGCATGTATGCAGGCTTTGGTCATTGCTATGAGTTCTGCTTCTTGTGCTGACATTCTTGGTCCAGAATCTATGACTTCAGTTTCAGTTGTTACTGCATATCCTGTCCTTGGGGATCCATTATCATAATATCTTGATCCATCGACGAACAGGTTCATGTCTGGATTGTCCAGTGGTGTATCTTGGACATTAGGAAGAGGTACAGTCTCTAATTCCATGAGGGCTAGGCAATCATGTGGAAATGTTTGTGTTGTATTTTCTGCGTCTGTAGCAGCATTTTCCTCCTCATCTAACGATTTACCATCATTACCATTTCCCCCTCTCCTCCCCTCTTTTGAATCGTTGATGGGAAGGAGTGTAGCTGGGTTTAGTACAGTGCATCTTGTGATGGTGACATGGGAGGCGCTTAATAGTGCTACTTCATATTTGGTAAGTCTGGCTGCAGAAAGATGCTTGCTTTTTTCTTGACTTCGTATTTCTGTTACAGCGTGCGGTACTTGTATACACAGTGGATGATCAAGCACAAGGTCTGTCACCTTTTCCCTCAGTATTGCTGCTGCTGCCACTGCTTGGACACAGGATGGTGCTCCTCTGATAATCGGATCCAGCTGGGCTGAACAGTATGCCACTGGTCTTTGTTTTGGTCCGTATTTCTGGGTGAGCACCCCTAAAGAATGCCCTCTGTTTTCATGTCAGAATAGGTTAAAAGGCTTTTTGTATTCATGCAATCCCAATGCTGGGGCTGTTATGGCTTGCTTTAGTTTTCTTACTGCTTCTTCAATGGTGTCCCTGTTTTCTGCTGACGCCTCCTTTTTTGTTAATTCATATAGGGGATGCATCAGTAATGAGGCTGAGGGTATCCATTCTCTGCAATAACCAATAAGGCCCAGGAAAGCTCTGATTTCTTTTAATGTTCTTGGGGTTTTTGCTTGAGTTATTGCTTTTGTTCTTTCATCAGTAAGATGCCTTGTTCCTTGGGATATGCAGTGTCCTAAAAAGATAACTCTTTTCTGTACTAGCTGTAGTTTGGCTTGTGACACTCTGCAATCTTCTTCTGCCAAAAAAAAAAAAAAAAATGAGTAGTGATGCTGTTTCCTTTTTTGCACTTCTCTTCTGTCTGTGCAGCAATAAGCAGATCATCGACATATTGAACTAACTGGGTGTCTGTAAAGTGCGGTCTCCATTTCTGCAGGATTAATGCCATTGCCTCTGAGAAATCTGATGGACTGGTTGCTCCCCCTTGGGGTAATCGTGTCCAACAATATTGTTTACCTTCGTGAGTGAATGTTAGAAACTTCTGGCTTTCCCATTCATCAGTAGATAATCTGTTTTTCCCTCCTTTTGAATCTTGAGATACAACACCTTTATTGATTAATGCTAGAAAAGGGTTGCTGAGTTGAGGGTAATACATCTTCTGATGGTTACTTGTCGCACTTTGGCAGTGCTACTTCATACATGGTCAGCCTTGCCACTGACAGGTGTCTGGTTCTTGCTTGTTGAAGCTTCTCTGTACCTGCATGTGGACCCTGGATGATAAGTTCATGATTCAGCACTATGCCTGTGCTCTTGTCCTCTTCTAGGACTACTGATTCAGCACTGTGTCTGTGCTCTTTGATTACTGCTGTCAAGCTTGCTTGAGTTGTAGGCCACTGGTCTTCACCACCTCAGTCCATGATTTTGCATAAGGACTTCTATGTATGGCCTCCTTCTTTAATAGTCAGGTCATTCTAGGGCTTGAGATGAGGCAACTGCTGTTTCCAATTGTTCAGTAGCTTAATTCATCTGTTGCTGTATGTAGGATGCGGACCCTCCTCCCTTTCAGTGTTGTCATACAATGCTTGCATGTAGACTGGTGCTAGAGGTATCCATGTTCTGTAGTGTCCTACTAGGCCCAGGAATGATCATCTGACTTGCTTGACACTAGTTGGCATCTTAGCTTGCAGTATAAATCTTTTCCTTCTCACTTTTGTTAGATGTCGGGTACCTTGTGTCTCCTAGGAAGATTAACTCTTGCTTGACTAGCTGCAATTTCTCCTTTTGAGGCTCTGCAGTCTTGTTCTTCCAGAAACTTCACTAAGGACACTGCCCCTTCTTGGTGCTTCTTTTAGTAGTGGTGGCAATCAGCAGTTCATTCACATCCTGTATTTAGCTGTGTGTTTTGTGGATAAATTACTTGGTGATATAGCCCCTCCACAGGGCTATCCTGGTCCAGTAGTATTGCTTACTTTCTTCTACAACTGGTACTGCGAGAATGAGTCAATACTGAACTTCTGTTCTTTCCTTTGATAAGTTGCTAGAAAGTTAAACTTCTGCTGGTGTGTACTGTATTCTCCTTGGATAAGCTTTAGTACATTGTACTTCAGCAAAGTCACTGGACATGTACTCCGAGGTTAAGAACTGGGCTGGTATTGGTGACTGTAGTTCTTGCATCTCCTGTCCTTTTAAGAATTTCTGATATCATCAGGTCTTGTGGTATCTCCCTCTGCTGTCTTCTGCGTGTGCTGGCTCCAGTATTCATTAGGCACAAACGTATTTCTCCAGTGGGCAAGGTGACTAATCATACCTTCTGCTGTTTCCTCTGGAGACATTATGTTCACTGGGGAGTACCTGAAGAAGCTTGTACTTCATATTGGCAGAAGAAGCATCATTTATTTGTCTTTTGGAACTTTTTCTGTCTTGTTCCTTATTATTTGCTTTAAACCCCGGAGCTTCTGTTGCTTTAAATCATGGCATTATCTCTGTAATCTTGCCATGTAGTACTGACCACTTGTCAGATGTCTTTCTTTATCCTTCTTAAAGCAGACTTCCTTTAGTCTCCAAACTTTCATGCGACCTTCATATTGTTTCTCAACTTTTCTTTTTCCAATCACCTCTCTTTATGATTCATTCATAATTCTTCATACTTTGTCCTTTCTTTACTTGCATATTCTCTCTCACTGCTGCTGGCATGTCATCTTCTTAGTCCAAGTCCACCCAGGCTGGTGTTCAACATAATGATGTTCATGCTGGGAGTTGTTGTTCCTCTTTGTCTTACTTTTCCTGTGAGAGGTAGACTTGTATAGCAGCTTGTATTTCAGGTTACATCTTTGCTTTCTTGCAGGGGTAGGGCTTAACCTCCCAATCCAGTCGTTGCAATGACCTGATCTGTAAGTAAGCGTAGAGGAATCTGGTTGTGCATAAAAACAGCTCTTGAAACCCTTGTGTCTCCTGTGGGTAAAGTCACTTTTATCGAAATGCCAGTGGTGACTGAGTACACTGTTGCCGACACGGGAGTTGCACACCCTCATATTCTATCATCTTGTGTGTCGTATAGTGACTTTATCATAGTAAGTTCTGATGGACTCCGTCTTCTCCTGTTTCAAGTCTGGGGCTGCTGGTGCCCTGAGTGTCTGCATGACACCATCTCTTAAGTCTTGTCATGTACATCTTTCCACTTTCGAATGTTGTTCTATTTTCCTCTGCCGGGGCGGCCTCTATGGCTGGGCAATCGTTTGCTGCAATTGCTGCTGCCATGGTGCTTACTGCTTGCTGTTCCTGGTCCTAGTATAGCCTCACACAACTGGTGATAGTCGACCCATGCTGGTGTCCATATGGCTTGAATTCTTTCCATATAGGCATAAAATGCTGTTGGGTTTTTTCTAGGATCTGGGGACTCTGCAACTATATTTGCGAGGTCGTTGCCATACCATGGTTTGTGGTGTTGGCTCTGTACGATGTATGGTTCATCCACCCTGTTTGCATCATTTGTGTTGCGTATTCTCTGCACTTGTACTGGATACAGAGAAATAGGCAATGATGACCGTCTTTCAGCATTTCTAGTTGCATAGTTATCTTGGCATGGCAGTTCATGTGATGAAATCCAGTTTCCACAATTTGGGCAATGCTCATCCTTCTGGAACACAAAACTGACATACCGGACACAATCTTTCTGGAAAATAGGTCACTTTATTTTGTACATTATGTATCTGGGCATGAAAAGCTGTAGAGGCTGTGTCTTGATCCCTTGCTTCTCCTCTGCGCCTGATTTGCACCCTTTAGCCTATAGCTCCTGATTGTGGACAATTGTTTACTGGACTCATAGCTTGATTCCAGGTGTCCACCACTCGTTTAAACATGAGGGGAGCTTTAGGTGGCCAGTTTCTTTGGTTTGATCTTGTTGGGGTTTCTTGTGATAAAGTATCAGGACACTGGGGCATACTCTGTACACATAGCTCAGGTAAATCATTCGGGTTTTCAACCACAGATTCTTTCAAGATAGGGCTGATTCTTCGCCACTCTTTTCCTGGTTCATCTCTTTTCAATTTTACTGTTAGTGAGCTTGCAGATGTTTCCATTCTGTTCATACTAGGGGTACCTTGGTGTGCATGCATGTCTGAGTATAGGGGTGGGGTATAGTGTGCAGGTGCTGTTTCTGAAATTACAGGCAGTGAGTTTAACGCTGGTTGTGGTGCTATTGAGTACTCTGGTACAATGGGGAAATCATTTTCCTCATCTCTTCCTTTATTCTCTACTTCTAATTCTTTTGCTACAGTGATCCAGATGGATGCTCGATCTCTACAATTATGCTTAATTATCCAACTCTTGTTACAGGAGGCAAATTTTTTTTTTTTTTTTCCATTTCTCTAGTTCTAGTGTCCCTTCTGACGGAAAACCTGCTGTTTTGTAAATTTTTCTTATTCCTTTCAGAGCTTTCCTCCCCTCCCTGTTACTAACAATATCCACGGGTTTGAACCCCTCCTGATGTGGTATTTTAGTAACCCCTTATGAGGGAATTAAAATCATCTCCTTTCATAGCTTTTCTCCCCTCCCTGTTACTAACAATATCCACGGGTTTGAACCCATCCTGATGTGGTATTTTAGTAACCCCTTATGAGGGACTTAAAATCTCCTTTCAGAGCTTTTCTCCCCTCCCTGTTACTAACAATATCCACGGGTTTGAACCCATCCTGATGTGGTATTTTAGTAACAATGTTAGGGTATGTTAACCTGTTCAGGTCTGGTCTATAAACTCTCTGCAGTCATCAGTCAGAATTCTGTTCAACCGGTTGGAGGTCAGTAAATGAAAAAAGGACACAAGATCATGTGTAACCTAATCAAATCATAAATGACCTGCTAGGGGCCGTCATAGGTTTATTATTTATAGCTTAAAGACAAAGGAACCATGTTTGCCAATACATTTAGCCAATCAGAATACACCATGTATGTCTCAGAACTTGAAATACATCAATTGTCATACAATGTTTCAACTGGCAACCAGAACATTCTTGAAATGGTTATTATCAGTCATTCGGACATAAACTTAAAACATTCTTCTCAAGTAGCCTTGTATTCATCTGGTCTTTCTTTGTCCGCCTTGGATACATTTTGTTTTGCCTTGTCCTTGAACAATTCAAGCTCTGCATACAAGATATTCAAAGTATATACCGTATATACTCGAGTATAAGTCGACCCGAATATAAGCCGAGATACCTAATTTTACCACAAAAAAATGGGAAAAATGACTGACTCGAGTATAAACCTAGGGTGGGAAATGTACGTTGCCAGGGGTGTTCATGCTCAGGGTGTCATGCTCGTTGCCAGGGGTTTCATGCGGTAGGTGTTATGCTTGTTGCCAGGGGGTAATGCTTGTTGCTAGGGTTGTGCCCCCAGTGCCACATATACCCCCAGTAACAGATATCCCCCCACAGTGCCAGATAAAAACATGCTGCCGTTGCTTTGCCCCCAGTAGTTATGCCCCTTCTTTGCCCCCAGTAGTTGTGCCCCTCTTTCTTTGCCCCCAGTAGTTGTGCCCCCTTTCATTGCCCCCAGTAGTTGTGCCCCCTTTCATTGCCCCCAGTAGTTGTGGCTCCTTCTTTCTTTGCCCCCTGTTGCAGTGCCCCCTTCTTTCTTTGCCCCCTGTTGCAGTGCCCCCTTCTTTCTTTGCCCCCTGTTGCAGTGCCCCCTTCTTTCTTTGCCCCCTGTTGCAGTGCCCCCGTCGCCGCTTACAAACACACACAAAAACAATACTTACCACTGCCCCGCTCCTGCTTCCCGACCGCTTCTTCTGCTGCTGCGCTGCTCCGTCCGTCCGCTCGCTCCATCCGGCCGCACGCTCCGTCCGGCCGCCGCTCCGTGCGGCCGCACGCTCCGTCCGGCCGCCGCTCTGTGCGGCCGCCCGCTCCCCGGCACCCGATCATCTCTATGGGAGAGACGTCATGACGTCTCTCCCATAGCAACGCGCACAGACACTAGAGGTCAATAATGACCTCTAGTGTCCGTCCTGGAGCCGGCTGCAGCGGACGCCCACACAGCCCACGGCGTCTGCTGCAGCCATTGACTCGAGTATAAGCCGAGGGGGGCTTTTTCAGCACAGAAAAATGTGCTGAAAAAGTCGGCTTATACTCGAGTATATACGGTAATATTCTGACTAGCTCTGCAATATTTTTAAGGACACATGAACCCATTTTGTGATTAACAGTAAATATCTTAATAAATGCGAAAAAGCGTGAATCAATATATTTGCTATACTGCGGAAGCTCCTACACCATCACTGTCACCGCCGGTACACAAAAGTATTGTGTCGGCGTGTGGTCAGCATTTCCTTTGTTGTTCTTTTCCTTTGGCGGCAAGCCGCACATACATTTAGTTTTTGGTTAGTTAGTAGCCCCTGGCTTTGGTTGTTTCAGTAAGAGGGCCCCTTGTTATCACCCTGTCTCGGTACACTCTTTGTCTCTCATTAAGAACTGAGGGGGCATCGAAGTTGGGCAGACATAATCCGCCCTTCAAACGCGGCTGCCATGGGCTCAAGCAACCATAGTCTCGCAAGAGTGTACTGACAGCACGGGCGAGACAACGGAGATAGGGCGCCAGGGGCTATTCCCTTTCCATTCCCCTTTCTCAGAGTTACGTCCTGGTGCTCTGGACTCACTTCATAACATCTCCCTTGTTCTGAGCACCAGGAACCTAACAGATCTATGTCAGATGGAATCATAAAAAGGCATGTCAAACATTAACTCCTTAATCACACAACCTCCTCTATGGCAGGGATTCCTAAACTATTTTGCTCTGGGACCCAGTCCGACAATGAAATGATTAGGATCCCAGCAAGTTGCGCAGCTACTGCAGAATAGCCACCACACATGCAGATTGCACATGCACAGTAGTATTGCTGACGCACAAAACAGAAGTGAAGTAACCACTAATGCGATCACAACATTTCATACACAGAGGGACAAGTTCCTTTATGAGCCCCTGTACCTGCAAGTGTTTAGTACATTAATTCAAAGGGTTAGGATTGAAATACTGGTGGTCCGGACGCTGGCGTCAAAACACCGACCGCAGATCCAGATGTTAAGAATCCCAACGGGGGAAGGTATGTATACTTGCCTACCCCCAATGGCCCCTTAACCCTAACCCTACCTTTGAGCAGCCTAAACTTAAACCTCCCTCCCCCCCCGAAGCCACCTAAACCTATCCCCTACCTCACACACACACACACACACCCCCTAAACCTTTCCCTCCACAAGCCCCCGCCCCAACCCCAAGTCTTGCCCCAAGCTTCCCCGGGGGTGCCAGACCCTAACCCACACCCCGTGCAGCTTACCCCTCTGGCGGCATTGTGATCCCAGTCGGGATGCCGGCGCAGGCATTGCGAGCAGTGTAAGAATTCCGGCAATGGTATTTCAACTTCCGGAATCCCAACCGTAGGGATTCTAGCCGGATCACAATGTGAATGTTAAGTTTATATCCACTGTGAAAACTTTGAGGGTGACTGGGATTCAGATGGCAATAAGGGGGGGGAAGTGGGTGTTTAAACAGGATTTTGGTTACCTACCGGTAAATACTTTTCTTGTAGTCCGTAGAGGATGCTGGGGTCCATATTAGTACCATG
Source organism: Pseudophryne corroboree (assembly GCF_028390025.1). NCBI lineage: Eukaryota > Metazoa > Chordata > Amphibia > Anura > Myobatrachidae > Pseudophryne > Pseudophryne corroboree. The sequence continues at coordinate 388,283,788 of NC_086448.1, read as the reverse complement.
GGGTATAGACAGGTCCACCAGGAGCCATTGGCACTTTAATAGTTTAAGAGTGTGGGATGGCTCCTCCCTCTATGCCCCTCCTACCAGACTTAGTCTAGAAACTGTGCCTGAGGAGACGACATATACATATACACAGATAGTGGCGAGATTCATACCACCTCACACAACAGGCAAATCCGGCTAACATGCCGGAACAACTCAATAACAGCTGAAACAGCAAAAAACACAGCACTTACCTAGGAACCAGGTAACACTGAACTATAACCCATGCAGGATAAACAGCGAGTCAGTCTTCCTGACTCCAGCCGTTCTGTTTACATAAATCTTCAAAGCCCGGACTACGTCCAGCAACTTGGAGTCCTCCAAGTCCCGCGTAGCCGCAGGCTCCACAATAGGTTGGTTCAAATGAAAGGACGACACCACCTTTGGCAGAAATTGCGGAACAGTCCACAATTCTGCCCTGTCCATATGGAAAACCAGATAGGGGCTTTTACATGACAAAGCCGCCAATTCTGACACCCGCCTAGCCGAAGCTAAGGCCAACAGCATGACCACTTTCCCCGTGAGAAACTTTAGCTCCACAGTCTTAAGTGGCTCAAACCAGTGGGATTTTAGGAAATCCAACGCCACGTTAAAGGTCCCAAGGTGCCACTGGTGGCACAAAAGGGGGCTGAATATGCAGCACTCCCTTAACAAACGTCTGAACCTCAGGTAGTGAAGCCAGTTCTTTTTGGAAGAAAATGGATAGGGCCGAAATCTGGACCTTTATGGATCCTAATTTTAGGCCCATAGTCACACCTGACTGTAGGAAGTGCAGGAATCGACCCAGCTGGAATTCCTCTGTAGGGGCCTTCCTGGCCTCACACCAAGCAACATATTTTCGCCATATACGGTGATAATGTTTTGCTGTCACGTCCTTCCTAGCCTTTATCAGCGTAGGAATAACTTCATCCGGAATGCCCTTTTCTGCTAGGATCCGGCGTTCAACCGCCATGCCGTCAAAACGCAGCCGCGGTAAGTCTTGGAACAGATAGGGTCCCTGTTGCAACACGTCCTGTCTGAGAGGCAAAGGCCATGGGTCCTCTGTGAGCATTTCTTGTAGTTCTGGGTACCAAGTCCTTCTTGGCCAATCCGGAACAATGAGTATTGTTATCACTCCTCTTAATCTTACTATCCTCAGCACCTTGGGTATGAGAGGAAGAAGAGGAAACGCATAGACCGACTGGAAAACCCACGGTGTCACTAGTGCGTCCACAGCTATCGCCTGAGGGTCCCTTGACCTGGCGCAATATCTTTTTAGCTTTTTGTTTAGGCGGGACGCCATCATGTCCACCTGTGGAAGTTCCCACCGATTCACAATCTGGTCGAAGACTTCTTGATGAAGTCCCCACTCTCCCGGGTGGAGAGGTCGTGTCTGCTGAGGAAGTCTGCTTCCCAGTTGTCCACTCCCGGAATCAACACTGCTGACAGTGCCTGCACGTGATTCTCCGCCCAACGCAGAATCCTGGTGGCTTCCGCCATTGCCACTCTGCTTCTTGTGCCGCCCCGGCGGTTTACATGGGCGACTGCTGTGATGTTGTCTGACTGAATCAGTACTGGTTGATCTCGAAGCAGAGGCTCCGCCCGACTCAGGGCGTTGTATATGGCCCTTAGTTCCAGTATATTTATGTGCAGACAAGTCTCCTGACTTGACCACAGCCCCTGGAAGTTTCTTCCCTGAGTGACTGCCCCCCATCCGCGGAGGCTTGCATCCGTGGTTACCAGGACCCAGTCCTGTATGCCGAACCTGAGGCCCTCGAGAAGGTTGGCACTTTGCAGCCACCATAGCAGAGACACCCTGGTCCTGGGGGACAGGGTGATCAAGCGATGCATCAGAAGATCCGGACCACTGATCCAGCAGATTCCACTGGAAGATCCTTGCATGGAACCTGCCGAAGGGAATGGCCTCGTATGACGCTACCATCTTTCCCAGGACTCGCGTGCAGTGATGCACCGATACCCGCTTTGGTTTCAGGAGATCTCTGACCAGAGTCAGGAGCTCCTGAGCCTTCTCCTCCGGGAGAAACACCTTCTTCTGTTCTGTGTCTATAATCATGCCCAGGAAGGGCAGACGCGTCGCAGGAATGAGATGCGACTTTGGAAAATTCAGAATCCAGCCGTGTTGTTGCAACACTTCCTGAGAGTGTGCTACGCTGATCAACAACTGCTCCCTGGACCTCGCCTTTATGAGGAGATCGTCCAAGTATGGGAAAATTGTAACTCCTCACTTCCGAAGGAGTACCATCATCTCCGCCATCACCTTGGTAAATATTCTCGGTGCCGTGGACAGGCCAAACGGCAACGTCTGGAACTGGTAATGACAGTCTTGTACCACGAACCTGAGGTACTCGTGATGAGGGGGATAAATGGGGACATGCAAGTAAGCATCCTTGATGTCCAGAGATACCATAAAATACCCCTCTTCCAGGCTTGCAATGACCGCTCTGAGCGATTCCATTTTGAACTTGAATCTCTTGAGATAGATGTTCAGGGATTTTAAATTCAGAATGGGTTTTTCCGAACCGTCCGGTTTCGGTACGACAAACAAAGTGGAATAGTAACCCCTTTCCCTGTTGAAGGAGGGGAACCTTTACTATCACCTGCTGGAGGTATAGTTTGTGAATTGCCGCCAGTACTACCTCTCTTTCCATGGGGGAAGCTGGCAAGGCCGATTTTAGGTAACGTTGAGGGGGCGCCACCTTGATTTCCTGCTTGTATACCTGAGATACAATTTGTATACCCCAAGGATCCACCCGTGAGCGAACCCACTGGTTGCTGAAATGTCGGAGACGCGCCCCCACCGCTCCTGGCTCCGCCTGTGGAGCCCCAGCGTCATGCTGTGGATTTAGTGGAAGCCAGGGAGGACTTTTGTTCCTGGGAACTGGCTGCACGGTGCAGCCTTTTCCCTCTACCCCTGCCTCTGGCAAGAAAGGATGCACCTCTGACCTTGTTCTTTTGTGAACGAAATGACTTCATTTGGTAATACGGTGCTTTCTTAGGCTGTGGAGGTACATAAGGCAAGAAATTTGACTTCCCAGCCGTAGCTGTGGAAACCAGGTCCGAGAGGCCGTCCCCAAACAATTCCTCACCCTTAAAAGGTAAAACCTCCATGTGTTTGTTTTTTTTTAGAGTCGGCATCCCCTGTCCATTGCCGAGTCCATAAGACCCTTCTGGCAGAGATGGACATTGCATTTACTTTGGAGCCCAGCATGCAAATGTCCCTCTGGGCATCCCGCATATATAGGACCGTGTCCTTGATATGTGCCAGCGTCAGCAAAACAGAGTCCCTGTCCAGGGTTTCTAACTCCTCAGACAGAGTATCCGTCCATGCCGCTACGGCACTACACATCCATGCCGAAGCAATGGCTGACCTCAGCAGTGTACCAGAATGCGAGTAAACCGACTTCAGGATAGCTTCCTGCTTTCTATCTGCAGGATCCTTAAGGGAGGCCGTATCCTGAGACGGTAGGGCCACCCTTTTAGACAAGCGCGTCAACGTCTTGTCAACTCTAGGCGAGGATTCCCAGCGTAACCTGTCCGTCGGCGGGAAGGGATACGCCATCAATAATCTTTTGGAAATCACTTGCTTCCTATCCGGGGCATCCCACGCCTTTTCACATAATTCATTCAACTCATTTGACGGGGGAAAAGTCACTTCTCTCTTTCTCCCCATACATATAAATCCTTTTGTCAGGGACAGGATTTTCCTCAGAAATGTGTAATATTTCCTTCATTGCCACAATCATGTAGCGGATAGCCTTAGTCATTTTAGGCTGCAATTTTTCCTCATCTTCGTCGACACTGGAATCAGAGTCCGTGTCGACATCTGTGTCAGCTAACTGGGATATTGGGCGCTTTTGAGACCCTGACGGTCTCTGCGCTGTGGGAGCAGGCATGGGTGGAGACCCTGACTGTCCCAAGGCAACAGCTGTATCTAGTCTGTTATATAAGGAGTTTACATTATCATTCAACACCTTCCACATATACATCCAATCCTGTGTCGGCACCGTCGGGGGCGACACCACATCTGCTTGCACTTGCTCTGCCTTCACGTATCCTTCCTCCTCAAACATGTCGACACAGGTGTACCGACACACCGCACACACAGGGAATGCTCAGTTGAGGACAGGACCCCACAAGGGCTTTTGGGGAGACAGAGAGAGTATGCCAGCACACACCCCAGCGCTATATAACCCAGGAATTACACAGTAATTTAGTGTTTACTCGGTAGCTGCCGTTTTTATATCTATATCTCTGCTCCTAAATTTATGTGCCCCCCCTCTTTTTTATCCACTATTGCACCTGTATACAGCAGGGGAGAGCCTGGGGAGCATCCTTCCAGCGGAGCTGTGAAGAGGAAAAGGCGCTGGTGTGCTGAGCAAGAAGGCCCCGCCCCCTCAGCGGCAGGCTTCTGTCCCGCGTCTCTTGTGTAAAAATGGCGGGGGCTCGCACATATATACAGTGCATGACTGTATATATGTGTCCTTTTGCCATCGGGTATCTAAATTGCTGCCCAGGGTGCCCCCCCCTGCACCCTACAGTGACCGGAGTGTGCGGGTGTGCTGTGGGAGCAATGGCGCACAGCTGCAGTGCTGTGCGCTACCTGTAGTGAAGACAGGAGTCTTCTGCCGCCGATTTCAACGTCTTCTTGCTTCTGTACTTCTGGCTCTGCGAGGGGGACGGCGGCGCGGCTCCGGGAACAGACGATCAAGGTTAGGGTCCTGTGTTCGATCCCTCTGGAGCCAATTGTGTCCAGTAGCCTAAGAAGCGCAACCTAGCCACAGTTAGTAGGTTTGCTTCTCTCCCCTCAGTCCCACGTAGCAGAGAGTCTGTTGCCAGCAGAAGCTCTCTGAAAATAAAAAACCTAACAAAAACTTAACTAGTAAGCTCAGGAGAGCCCACTAGGAGCACCCAGCTCTGGCCGGGCACAGATTCTAACTGAGGTCTGTAGGAGGTGCATAGAGGTAGGAGCCAGTGCACACCAGAAAGTACCTAATCTTTCTTTTAGAGTGCCCAGTCTCCTGCGGAGACCATCTATTCCCCATGGTCCTTTCGGAGTCCCCAGCATCTACTAGGACGTTAGAGAAACTTGGCAAATGTGTTCAACCCAGACCAAGTAGCTGCTCGGCAGAGTTGCATTGCCGAGACACCCCGGGCAGCCGCCCTGGAAGAGCCCACTTTACGCGTAGAGTGGGCCTTTACGGATTTCGGACATGGCAATCCTGCCGTGGAATAAGCATGCTGGACATTAAGCTTATAATAAGATAATAAGCATCTCTGATCCAGCGTGAAATCAACTGCTTATAAGCAGGACATCCAATTTTCTTTGGATCATAGGAGAACAAACAGGGAGTCCCTTTTCCTGTGACGAGCCGTCCTCTTCATGTAAATCTTCAAAGTCTTCACAACATCCAAGGCCTTTGAAGTAATTGAGGAGTCAGGAGCCACTGGCACCCCAAAAAGTTGGTTGATGTGGAAAGCAGACACAACCTTAGGTAGGAACCGTGGACGAGTCCTAAGTTCCGCCCTGTCTTCATGGAAGATCAGATAGGGCCTTTACAAGATTAAGTCCCCAATTCCGACACGCATCGCACAGAAGCCAAGGCCAACAAGGTGACCGCCTTCCACGTAAAAAACTTCAGATCAGCCTCCTGTAGGAGGCTCAAACCAAGCAGATTGTAGGAACTGCAACACCACATCCTGATCCCATGGAGCCGTGGGCGCCACAAAGGGAGGCTGAATGTGCAGAATCCCTTTCAAAAAGGTCTGAACCTCAGGAAGAACAGCCAATTGTTTTTAGAAGAAGATGGACAAAGCGGAGATCTGGACCTTGATGGAGCCCAGTCTCCGCCCCATATCCACCCCTGCTTGCAGAAAAAGGAGAAAACTACCAAGTTGAAACTCCACCGCTGGAAACTTCTTGGCCTCACACCAAGAAACCTATTTCTTCCAAATGCGATGGTAATGCTTAGACGTTACCCACTTCCTGGCCTGTATCAGGGTAGGAATGATCTCACTCGGGGTACCCTTCAGAGCTAAGATCTGGCGTTCAACCGCCATGCCGTCAAACGAAGCCACGGTAAGTCTTGATAAGCAAACGGCCCCTGAAGAAGCAGATTCTCCCGAAGAGGTAAAGGCTGTGGATCTTCTAGCAGAAGATCCAGCAGGACCGCGTACCAAGCCCTCCTTGGCCAGTCCGGAGCAATGAGGATTGGCAGAACCTTCATTCTTCTCACGAGTTGAAGAACTCTTGGTATCAGAGGAAGTGGAGGGAACACATACACTAACTTGAACACCCAAGGTGTTACCAGTGCGTCCACCGCCACTGCCTGTGGATCTCTTGACCTGGAACAGTACCTCCATAGCTTCTTGTTGAGGCGGGAGGCCATCATGTCTATGTGAGGAACTCCCCACAAAACCGGTTACCTCCTAGAACACCTCCAGATGGAGGCCCCACTCCCCTGGATGGAGATAGTGTCTGCTGAGGAAGTATGCTTCCCAGCTGTCTACGCCCGGAATGAAGATTGCCGACCTTGCCACCGCGTGCCTTTCTGCCCAGACGAGGACCTTCAACACCTCTGCCGTCGCAGCTGTGCTCTTCGTTCCGCCTTGTCAGTTTATGTAGGCCACTGTGGTCACGTTGTCCGACTTGTTTATTGGAAGTGACTCTTGAGCCGACCATTGTCCTTGAAAGTTTTCCCCCAGAGAAACCGCTCCCCAACCCCTTAGACTTGTATCAGTGGTCAACAGGATCCAGTCTTGAATTCCGAACCTTCTGCATTCCAGAAGGTGTGGAAGTTGCAGCCACCAGAGGAGTGGAATCCTGGCTTTCGGAGACAGGCGTATCCTCTTGTGCAAGAGTAGGTGAGAGCCTGACGACTGGTCCAAGGGGTCCAGTTGAAAAGGTTGAGCATTAAATCTGCCGTACTTCAGATCGTAGGCGGCAACCATCTTCCCCAGAAGGCGTTTGCATTGATGAACAGATACCCGGGTAGGCCGTAGGACATCCCGGACCATTGTTTGAATCACCAACGCTTTCTCCGCTGGGAGAAAAACCCTCTGCACTTCCGTGTCGAGGATCATTCCCAGGAAAGACAGCCGCCTTGATGAGACTTTGGAAGATTCAGGATCCAACCGTGCTTCCTGAGCAGCTGCGTCGTGAGTGCGATGGACCGTAACAACCTCTCCCTGGATGACGCCTTGATCAGGAGATCATCCAGATATGGAATTATGTTCACCCCCTGTTTGCGGAGGAGAACCATCATCTCCGCCATCACCTTGGTGAAGATCCTTGGTGCTGATCCTTGGTGCTGTTGAGAGGCCAAATGGCAGCGCCTGGAACAGATAGTGATCGTCCATCAGCGCAAACCTGAGAAAAGCCTGATGTGGCTCCCAAATGGGAATGTGGAGGTAAGCGTCCTTGATGTCCAGGGACACCAGGAACTCCCCCTCCGACAGCCCTGAAATTACAGCCCTCAGAGATTCCATTTTGAATTTGAACTCCTTGGGATAAGGGTTCAAAGATTTCAAATTTAGAATAGTGGTACAAAAGGGTGAAAACAAAAAAGTATGAGTGCGCTGTCAGCAGCAGCCAGTAAAGGGGGGTCAGCCCCTATGTATAGTGAAACAACAAAAGAAATAGATACTGGCGCTGGCTGTTAGACCAATAAGGGACAATAATCAGTGTAAAATTATCACAAAATTTTAATTAACATAATAAGATAAAATATATAAATTTAAAACCATTAATTGGATATATCAGATGTAATCATATTATCTTTGTATGTTCCTGAGTTAGAAACAGATGTTAAACAGTGTTAAACGATGTTGATTCAGACCAATTGGATCCCACTTATGATGTAAATTATCTGTACACAGTCTCCGGTTAGAACTCCCTCCTTATTAGCTCTGGATTCACTTTAAGATGGTAATAATTACCCAGTCCTTATAGATGTCATCCCCAGGATCTCAATTTGGCAGGTGAGAATCCGATTGGCAGCAGGGGAATATTCCAGGTTGCAAAGCGCTTGGTAGTGTCCAGAAAGGGCAAAGAGTCCAATTGTTACCGGAGATGCCAAGTGGGTCCACAGCTGATGGTCACTGTCCTTAGCTCAACGCGTTTCGCTGGTCTAATGGCTGCCAGCTTCCTCAGGCTGTATTGAACCATCCGGCTTCGGTACCACGAAAAGGTTCAAATAATAATCCTTGTTCCGCTGCTGAACAATGACCTCTGACAACACTAATTTTCTGATGGCCTCCAGAAGAATGGTCTTGTCCGCCAGCAGCGCTGGCAAGCCTGACCTGAAGAAATGGTGAGGCGGGGGCCTTGAAACTCCAGTCTGAACCCTCTGGACACTATATCCAGAACCCAGGGGTCCAGACCCTACGACACCCAGACATGGCTGAACTGCCAGAGTCTCGCCCCCACCTGACCTTCCTCCAGGCCTAGCTGTCCACTGTCATGCGGAGGACTTGGGGGTATCAGAAGCGGGCTTCTGGGTCTGGGAACCTGCGGGAGTGGGTTTCTATCCTTTGGCACGACCACCTCTGAAGAAGGTGTTCGAAGGCTTGTTCTTTCTAGGACTCACGGCCCGAAAGGACTGACGCGTTAGATGAAAAGGGCTTCTTCGTAGCCGGTGCAGTTGAGGGGAGAAAAGGAGACTTACCCGCGGTAGCCGTGGCAATCCACGCATCCAGCACCTCCCCAAATAGGGCCTGACCTTTGTATGGAAGGCCTTCCACACACTTCCTGGATTCCGCGTCCGCAGACCAGTTGCGCAGCCAGAGACCTCTGCGAGCCGAGACTGACATGGAGGAGATCCCCGCAGCCATGGAACCCAGGTCCTTCATGGAATCCACCAGGAACCATGCAGAATCCTGAATATTACGTAAAAATAAATCAACGTCACCTTTGTCCAGCATAGACTATTCCTCCTGCAGAGTGATCGACCACCTGGCAATAGCTTTAGCAATCCGAGCACAGGCTACAATAGGCCGCAATATAGCCCCTGAAGCCGTGTAAATGGATTTCAGCATAGCATCCACCTTGCGATCTGCTGGGTCCTTTAATGCAGTAGAACCCGGGACCGGTAATACCACCTGCTTGGACACAAAGGCGTTGACTATCGGCGGGGACTCCCATCTCTTCCTATCTTCCTCTGAGAAGGGAAAAGCAACCAAGACTCTCTTGGGAATCTGGAATTTCTTTTCCGGAGTCTCCCATGTCTTAATAGGCAACACTGCCTTTAAGCAGCCTCCCTCCCTTCCACAGCCCCCTGGTACCTTACAGACTCCGCACCCTTCAATGGCGCAGTCTTCCCGCTCACAAGATTATACTGGCCGGAGGAATATGCTGACCTGGGTCCGCAGACTCCGACACGCTGAAGAAAACCAGTGCAGGGTCTGGAGCTGGCTCAGGGCGTTCTCTCCTAAGCAGCCGCACCAAGGTACCGCTGAGCTTTCCAGGAGCGCGGGCACAACCGCACTCCTGACCCGTAGCCGCACTCTTCACACTGTCCCCCCGCTTGCAAGTGGGGACAGTGCCTGATTCGCCACACTTCAGCTTCTGAGGGGGTGGCGGCCTGCTGCCGGGTCGAGCGTTCCCCTGCGGCGGGGCGCGATCAGACCCCTATGGAGCCACCATCCAGTCAGCGGCACAGCAAGACCCGGTGGGGCGGACACTGCCGCCCTCCCCACTCAGTCCCACGCTGCAGGGAGGCTGTCGCCAACAGAGGGAGGAGCCAGCCCACACTATTAAACTCTTAAAGTGCAAATGGCTCCTGGTGGACCCATCTATACCTCATGGTACTAATATGGACCCAAGCATCCTCTAGGACGTAAGAGAAATTAATGTGTGTTCTCCTTGCCAGACTGTGTGCTTCCTTATTACCCCATTCACATACATGTCCCATCAATGCTCCCACTGCTGTTGTTTCTTCCTGTTCCTCCACATCAGCCATCACACATTACCCCCTTCCGATTGGTTGCACTTACAACCACTTCTTCGCATAGAGTCCTGCTCGCTTGCAGCTGGCTCCTCTGAGCTTGGCCACGGACCACTGCTGGTGCTGGCTGCTAGTTTGTCAGCTTCTGCTGGGTGGGACAGAAGAGGCTGAGCAATGGGGCAGGAGTGGGGCTGTCTGAGGACTCCTCAGATCTCTCAGAAGGTGATCCCAGGATTCTGCAGTAATGGGCAATTCAACTTACTTCAGGCTCCTCGGATCACTGGCTAAGAGATTCCAGGGGTATTATCAGCCTGATCCCATGCAACCCTAAGCTGGAATGACAGTGACCCAATCTGTGGTCATGACATATTTTGAAAAACACTGCTGTACGACATCTAATTCAGATGAGGACGGAGTTGCTATCACTGTGGATTCCTGGAATGCCGCCATATCGTAATGCAGCAGGAGGCGCCTATTACAAGTAGAATCCTCCTGTCCCGTAAGTGATCCGAGCTACAACCTAGAACACAGCATTGGATCACTGCAACACCATTGGGCAGCTTACGGCACCCATGGTGCCATGCAAGCCACCCGTCGCAGAGGCCAGCAAATCTCCGTCCTACAATGGAGATACCAGACCTCTTCCCACCCTCTAAATGGCACGACACCTCCGTTTGCCATTGCTGCCCCCTCCCCAATCATCCAGACGGCAGCAGACTGTCAATCACTGACAGCCCCCCCCCCATGTGAAGGTCATGAATGAACAACAGCAATTTACTTGTGTTGTGCTAGACAGTAAAAGTAAAAAAGGTTCAACTGGGTGATGTAGTATAGGAAAGAATGTAAACACAAAAACATCAAAATCAAAAAGAGGTTCACTTACCAAGGAGCATAAAATTCCAGAAGCACAGTATCTTTATCTGCAACAAAACTATCGAAGTTTGCATCAGTTAGCACCAACACTCCATTTTCTTCCTTAACATCCTGATCATCAAGAACGGTTTCTAAGAAAACAGATGCATACAATTCATTATCAATTACCGTTAATTATTGTTGGAGAACAAAGAATATAGTCAAGTCTTGAAGGTTATAGCACAGGGGTATACTCAATAGATGTCAGATCCTTTCCGATGGAAAGGATCCGACACCTCAGTATAAAATGAACGGATTTGGCTGTTCACGACAATGCCAATCCGACGGATTTGGCCGCGGAATTGCCGACTTGTTGGGGAAAAAAAGGAGCCCCATTGAATAGGTCGGAGCCCATTCCAACCTAAAATAGTCGGAAACTGCCGTCTTTCCGGCAATAGGTCGGAGCCCATTCCAAACTAAAATAGTCGGAAACTGCCGGCAAGACGGCAGTTTCCGACAAGCATTGAATAACCAGTAGGAGAAGTTGGTAATTTATAACTCCATAATAAGCTGCCTTTCGGGATCTCCCCCACCCTTATTTACCATTGCTGTGTACTATGGGCCTAATACAGACCTGATCGCAGCTGCAACATTTTTATCTAATGGGCAAAACCATGTGCACTGCAGGGGGGGCAGGTATAACATGAGAAAAAGTTAGATTTGGGTGGGATGTGTTCAAACTGAAATCTAAACTGCAGTGTAAAAATAAAGCAGCCAGTATTTACCCTGCACAGAAAAAACTCCACCCTAATCTAACTCTGCACGTTCTGCCCCACCTGAAGTGCAAATAGTTTTGCCCATTAGAGAAAGATTTTGCTTCTGCAATCAGGTCTGAATTAGGCCCTTTATACGTTTATTTTTCATTCCTATTTTTTTTATTGCTTTTAAATTACACACTATCATACATACACACACATTACCAACAATATAGCGCTCTCTTTGCCATCTTTGATTTTAAACTACTGAGCTGCTGAACACAACCGCTGATCATATTCTATACATCTCAAGAGTTCTACACACACTATTCATATGAAAGCTCTCATGGATATTAATCATGCAAACAGAGATAAGAGGCCTATTCACATTGAGGGGAGAGCTTGAGATAAGCCCAGTGCCACCATCAGGGCCGCGCCTCCCCCATCCTCGGCTGGTCACACCCCCTTTTCGGGAGCAAGGAAGCCCTCCCCACATCAGCGCCCTGCCCCCATTCTGCCGAGAACACTATGAAGAATCATTCACGTATACGCACATTTTCAGACATAGGGGAAAATCAAGTAGCTGTGGGAATTACCGTAGGGCTTTAGCCTTTCTGTGTTAAGTGGCCAGAGCTACTGAATTGTAATACCCTGCAGTTGTGTGGTATTACTTAACCTTTGTCCCAATGCAGCTGCCACTATTGAGGGCATGCAACCAGCTGCTGTCTAAAACTGTGCACCCCAGAATGCTCTGGGTCATTGCAGAGAGGTGGGCACATGTGTAGAGTATACAAAGAGACAGAAGAAGGATCACAAAAGAAAGATGAGTCATGAAATGTGAGCCAATAGTGGGTCACATGACATCTAACCAGCAGAATGCAGCAGAGGTGTGACAGTCAGGAAAGTTATAGGCCCTACACACTCGGCGATGTGCCGCCGAGCTGCCCGACTTGCAGGCAAATATGGACGATCTTGTCCATATTGGCCTGCATGCACAGCTGACACATGGCCCCAGCGATGAACGAGCGCGGGGCCGCGCACCGTTCATCGCTGGAGCCTCCACACTGCACGATATGAACGTTACCTCGTTCATTAATGAACGAGATCGTTCATATCGTGCAGTGATATCGGCATGTGTGTAGGGCCCATTAGAGTGTCTGAGGTTACCCACAGGAGAGTTGAAATGTTCTGGAGTGGCAGTGACGTAAATGCCAGAGAGACCCAGTTAGATAGAAGGAAGGCTACTGAAAAATCCAAAAAGAGTCAAGCCGCATTCAGGAGAGCCTGGGCCTAGTAGTGCCACTGCCAGGTGCAGTGTTTTAGTGTATGCCATACCTACCTTTCAGAGGGGAAGCTGTTGGTGTGATAGACATCACCAATATTAATAATATTAACAGCACTGCAACTAGGGAAGCAAAAAATAAGAATTTACTCACCGGTAATTCTATTTCTCGTAGTCCGTAGTGGATGCTGGGAACTCCGTAAGGACCATGGGGAATAGACGGGCTCCGCAGGAGACTGGGCACTCTAAAAGAAAGATTAGGTACTATCTGGTGTGCACTGGCTCCTCCCTCTATGCCCCTCCAAACCTCAGTTAAGGAAACTGTGCCCGGAATAGCTGACATTACAAGGAAAGGATCTGGAATCCAGGGTAAGACTCATACCAGCCACACCAATCACACCGTACAACTCGTGATAACTATACCCAGTTAACAGTATGAACAAAAAACTGAGCCTCATTCAAAAGATGGCTCATAACAATAACCCTTTAGTTTAGCAATAACTATATACATGTATTGCAGAGAGTCTGCACTTTGGACGGGCGCCCAGCATCCACTACGGACTACGAGAAATAGAATTACCGGTGAGTAAATTCTTATTTTCTCTGACGTCCTAGTGGATGCTGGGAACTCCGTAAGGACCATGGGGATTATACCAAAGCTCCCAAAGGGGCGGGAGAGTGCGGATGACTCTGCAGCACCGAATGAGCAAACTCGAGGTCCTCCTCAGCCAGGGTATCAAACTTGTAGAATTTTGCAAATGTGTTTGAACCCGACCAAGTAGCACCTCGGCAAAGCTGTAATGCCGAGACCCCTCGGGCAGCCGCCCAAGAAGAGCCCCCCTTCCTTGTGGAATGGGCTTTTACTGATTTAGGATGCGGCAGTCCAGCTGAATCGTGCTACAGATCCAGCGAGCAATAGTCTGCTTTGAAGCAGGAGCACCCAGCTTGTTGGGTGCATGCAGAATAAATAGCGGTCAGTTTTTCTGACTCTAGCCGTCCTGGAAACATAAATTTTCAGGGCCCGGACTACGTCCAGCAACTTGGAGTCCTCCAAGTCCCTAGTAGCCGCAGGCACCACAATAGGTTGGTTCAAATGAAACGATGATACCACCTTAGGAAGAAATTGGGGACGAGTCCTCAATTCTGCCCTTTCCATATGGAAGATCAGATAGGGGCTTTTACACGACAAAGCAGCCAATTCTGACACACGCCTAGCCCAAGCTAAGGCCAAAAGCATGACCACTTTCCACGTGAGATATTTTAGCTCCACGGCCTTAAGTGGCTCAAACCAGTGGGATTTTAAAAATCTACACCACGTTAAAGGTCCCAAGGTGCCACTGGTGGCACAAAAGGAGGCTGAATATGCAGCAGCCCTGTAACAACGTCTGAACTTCAGGCAGTGAAGCCAGTTCTTTTTGAGAGAAAAAGGATAGGGACGAAATCTTGACCTTTATGGATCCTAATTTTAGGCCCATAGTCACTCCTGACTGTAGGAAGTGCAGGAATCGACCCCGCTGGAATTCCTCTGTAGGGCCTTCCCGGCCACACACCAAGCAACCCATTTTCGCCATATACAGTGAAAAAGTCTTGCTGTCACGTCTTTCCTAGCCTTTATCAGCGTAGGAATAACTGCATCCAGAATGCCCTTTTCTGCTAGGATCCGGCGTTCAACCGCCATGCCGCCAAACACAGCAAGTCTTGGAACAGAGAGGGCCCCTGTTGCAACATGTCCTGTCTGAGAGGCAGAGGCCATGGGTCCTCCGAGAGCATTTCTTGCAGTTCCGGGTACAGAGTCCTTCTTGGCCAATTCGGAGCAAAGAATATTGTTCACACTCCTCCTTTTATTACAATTCTCAGCCCTTGGGTCTGAGAGGAAGAGGAGGGAATACATAGACCCACTGTGTTACTAGTGCGACCACAGCTATCGCCTGAGGGTCCCTTGACCCGGCGTAAAACCTTTTTTATCTTTTTATTGAGGTGGGACGCCATCTAGTCCACCTGAGGCAGTTCCCATCAATTTGCAAAACTGCGTGAAGACTTCCTGATGAAGTCACCACTTTCCCGGGTGGAGGTCGTGCCTGCTGAGGAAGTCTGCTTCCCAGTTGTCCACTCCCGGAATGAACACTGCTGACAGTGCGCATACTTGATTTTCCGCCTTCCGCTTCTACCCTCGCCACCCTGCTCCTTGTGCCGCCTTGGCGGTTTACATGAGCTCCTGCGGTCTGACTGGATCAGAATCGGTTGGTCGCGAAGCAGGAACTCCGCTTGACTTAGGGCGTTGTACATGGCCCTTAGTTCCAGGATATTGATGTGAAGGCAAGTCTGTTGACTTGACCACAAACCTTGGAAATTTCTTCCCTGTGTAACTGCCCCCCACCCTCGGAGGCTTGCTTCCGTGGTCACCAGGACCCAGTCCTGAATACCGAATCTGCGGCCCTCGAGAAGGTGAGCACTCTGCAGCCACCATAGGAGAGACACCCTGGCCCTGGGGGATAGGGTGATTAACCGATGCATCTGAAGATGTGATCCGGACCACTTGTCCAGTAAGTTTTATTGTCCTTGCATGGAACCAGCCGAAGGGGATGGCCTCCTATGATGCCACCATCCTTCCCAGGACTCGAGTGCAGTGATGCACTGACACCTGTTTTGGTTTTCAATAGATTCCTGACCAGTGTCATGAGCTCCTGAGCTCTCTCTATCGGGGGATAAACCCTTTTCTGGTCTGTGTCTAGGATCATGCCTAGGCGAGGCAGATGAGCTGTAGGAACCAACTGCGACTTCGGAATATATAGAATCCAGTCGTGTTGCCGTTACACTTCCAGAGAAAGTGATACGCTGTCCAGCAACTGCTCTCTTGATCTCGCTTTTATGAGGAGATCATCCAAGTACGTGATCATAGTGACACCTTGCTTCCGCAGGAGCACCATCATATTCGCCATTACCTTGGTGAATATTCTCGGGGCCGTGGAGAGACCAAACGGCAACGTCTGAAATTGGTAATGACAATCCCGTACCGCAATTCTGAGGTACGCCTGATGAGGTGGATAAATGGGGAGATGAAGGTATGCATCCCTTATGTCCCGATTCACAATAAAGTCTCCCCCTTTTCAGGCTTGCAATGACCGCTCTTAGCGATTCCATCTTGAACTTGAACCTTTTCAGGTATATGTTCAGGGATTTTAATTCAATATGGGTCTGACCGAACAGTCTGGTTTCGGGATTACAACATGGTCGAATAATAACACCCTCTTGTTGAAGGAGGGGACCCTTGACCACCACCTGTTGAAGATACAATTTGCGAATTGCAGTTAACACTGGCTCCCTCTCTTGGGGGGAAGCCTGCCGGGCCGTCGGTGAGGGGGCATCTTCTCACAGTCCAGCCTGTATCCCTGCGACACAAATTCTATTGCCCAGGGATCTAAGAGGGAGTGAACCCACTTGTGGCTGAACTTACGAAGGCGTGTCCCCACCGGGCCTAGCTCCGCCCGTGGAACCCCAGCTACATGCGGTGGATTTTTTTGTAGAGGCCAGGGAGGACTTCTGTTCCTGGGGACTAGCTGTGTTGTGCAGCTTCTTTCCTCTGCCCCTGGCTCTGACAAGAAAGGACGCACCTCAGGCTTTGTTTCTTTCTTTGAAAAGCTGCATTTAATAATGTCGTGCTTTCCTAGGCTGTGCAGGAATATAGGGCAAACTAGCAGAATTACCAGCTATAGCTGTGGAGACCAGGCTCGAGAACCCTTCTCCACACAATCCTCAGCTTTACATATGCCTCTTAAGTCGGCATCATCTGTCCAATGTATATTCTACAGGACACGTCAAGCAGAAATCGACATAGCTTTGACTCTAGGACCCAGTATACTCATGTCCCCTTGGGCATGCTTTATAATTATATATATCTATCACTTAAGACAGCATCTTAATATATTTATATGCATACTAGGGTCTCAATCTCTGCTGATAAGGTACCTGTCCACGCTGCCACAGCGCTATAAACCCATGCCGACACAATCGCCGGTCTGGGTAGTATACTAGAATGTGCACACTATCTGCAGGATCCCTGAGAATAGCTAGTACTACCGTCTGTGCAAACAGGACACCCTAGGGGAAGATTCTCAACACATCCTGGCCCTAGTGGGGAAAGGATACAGCCTGAGAATTCTCTTGTGGGAAGCTACCGTCTCTTGTCTGGAGATTCCCGCTCTTTTTCCTCATGAGAGGAGGGAAATTTACCTCAGCATTCTTCCCCTTAACATGTGTACTCTCGTGTCAGGGACAGATGAGTCATCAGTGATATGCAAATCATCTTTTATTCCAATAATCATATATTGAATACCCTTTAGCCCTCTTGGCTGTAACTTTGCATTATCGTAGTCGACGGTGGAGTTAAACTCCGTGTCGATTTATTTTGGATAGTGAGCATAGAGAGACTCTGAAGGTCTGTGACATAGGGACAGACCAGGGTATATTTCCTTTCTGTTCCCTAACCTTTTGTGCAATAATTTTACCTTAGCACTTACACATATCCAAACAGGTGTCTGTGTTGTCGACGGAGACACCCTCCCACACACATATCCGCTCTATCACCTCCTTAGAGGAGCCTTTTACCTCAGACATGTCGACACACGCGTACCGACACACCACACACACAGGGGATGCTTTATTTGAAGACCGTTCCCCCACCAGGCCCTTTGGAAAGACAGAGAGTATGCCAGCACACACCCCAGCGCTATATAACCCAGGGATTACACTACAACTCAGTGTTTACCCAGTAGCTGCTGTATATACAAATTTGCGCCTAAATTTATGTGCCCCCTCCCCCTCTCTTTTCACCCTTTGTGTACCAGGATACTGCAGGGGAGAGCCTGGGGAGGTTCCTTCCAGCTGAGCTGTGAAGAGAAAATGGTACGGGTGTGCTGAGGAAGAAGGCCCGGCCCCCCTCAGCAGCTGGCTTCTGTCCTTTTGTGTACTTAATGGCGGGGGGTTTTACACATATACAGTGCTAGACTGCATTATGTGTGTTTTTATTACCAAAAGGTAATCTAATTGCTGTCCAGGGCGCCCCCCCAGCGCCCTGCACCCACCAGTGACCGGAGTGTGTGGGGTGCTGTGGGAGCAATGGCGCACAGCTGCAGTGCTCTGCGCTACCTTAATGTAGACAGGAGTCTTCAGCCACCGTTTTCGTCGTGTCTTCTGTCTTCTGGCTCTGCAAGGGGGACGGCAGCGCGGCTCCGGGAACGGACGATCGAGGTCGGGCCCTGTGTTCGATCCCTCTGGAGCTAATGGTGTCCAGTAGCCTTAGAAGCACAAGCTAGCTGCAAGCAGGTAGGTTTGCTTCTCTCCCCTCAGTCCCTCGTAGCAGTGAGTCTGTTGCCAGCAGATCTCACTGAAAATAAAAAAACCTAACAAATACTTTTTCTAGCAAGCTCAGGAGAGCCCACTAGGTGCATCCAGCTCTGGCCGGGCACAGATTGTAACTGAGGTTTGGAGGAGGGGGGAGCCAGTGCACACCAGATAGTACCTAATCTTTCTTTTAGTGTGCCCAGTCTCCTGCGGAGCCCGTCTATTCCCCATGGTCCTTACGGAGTTCCCAGCATACACTAGGACGTCAGAGAAACACAGGATCAAGGGATTGGGGGACATTTACTAAGCAGTGATAAGAGCAGAGAAGGGAGCCAGTGGAGAAGTTGCCTCATCAACCAATCAGCAGCTCTGTACAATTTTATAATACGCAAATTATAGATGTTACTTCATTGCAGATTGGTTGCCATGGGCAACTTCTCCACTGGCTCACTTCTCCGCTCTTATCACTGCTTAGTAAATGTTTCCCTTAGACTCAAAGTCCGGGATTTTAAGGTTAGGATTGGAGGCTTTAATCCAGGGATTTCAGGATTGCTTACAGTGGGTGCAGTTTCCTCCACAGCAGCGCAGTCACTGCAGTCCTAGATAATTGTTCATGACCTATTACTAGTTAGGTGGCAGTGTGATATAGGTCACCCAGGCACTCACCGGCTCGTCAGTCCAGCCCACACAGAATGCACTGCACTCTACTGATCTATACAGACAGTCCCCATGCACTACAGACAAAGGTCACAGTAGTACAAGCAATAAAGTCTATGGTGTCTGCAGTGGGATTGGGAGAGACTGGGAGTCAGTCAGTGCATGCAGGATTCTAGGGTAGTTACTGCTTTAGGCCGAATTTGGGTACAATTCAATCCCGGGAATAGCTGGTAAGGAGATATTCAGCGAAAAGTGTTATTTATATGAATGAAATATAGAGTTACTGAATAAAGTACTAAATATTGCATTGCGGATGATCTTTGCTGCTTCTATTTAAACTGTATTATAGTTTGAATCCCAAGAAACCATTTTCAGTAGTCCTTTACGTAAAATGGCCCATTCTAACGTACCTTTAGAATCATTACTAATAAAAATATTTGTCAATGTCTTATGGTCAGCATTTGGTTGGGGATCCCTTGTAACTCTGCCAGGGCACGGTCTGAGCCTAGAGTTGCCACCTACAGAGACAGGAGGTAAATCCATCGTACACCTGTACTGCACCATCTTTATCCTCACCTCTTCAGGATATCACACAATCATGCGGCTAACGTGTAGGAACCGTACTTAAAATCTAAGCAATCTAGCCAGATTGCTTAGAAGTTAAGTATGGATCTCTCGTGTGTATGTCCCACAGCGATAGCGATGCGCGGTCACGCACATGCTCAATCTAGCAGGTCGCTCACTTCAGCACTGTGTGAAGAGAGCACCCCTCCCCTCACTCAGAACACATATGTGATAGATCGCTCAGAACACATCTCTAGGTGTGTACCCCCTATAGCTCCTGAGTTAATTGCCCCGAGCTATGCACTTTGCATACAGATTAAGACAGTCGCACACAGATAACGAGTTTTATGGTAAGAACTTACCCTAGTTAAAACTTTCTGCGAGGTACACTGGGCTCCACAAAGTCTGGACAATGGGGATGTCCTAAAGCAGTTCCTTATGGGAGGGGACGCACTGTAGCGGGCACAAGAACCCGGCGTCCAAAGGAAGCATCCTGGGAAGCGGCAGTATCTAAGGCATAGAACCTTATGAACGTGTTCCCGGAGGACCACGTAGCCGCCTTACACAACTGGTCAAGGGTCGCACCACGTTGGGCCGCCCAAGAAGGTCCAACAGAGTAGAATGGGCCGTAATGTGAACAGCTGACAGACCAGCCTTCACATAAGCATGCGCAATCACCATTCCAATACACCTGGCCAGAGTCTGCTTGTGAGCAGGCCAGCCACGTTTGTGAAATCTGAACAGCACAAAGAGAGAGAGAGAGAGAGAGAGAGAGAGAGAGAGAGAGAGAGAGAGAGAGAGAGAGAGAGAGAGAGAGAGAGAGAGAGAGAGAGAGAGAGAGAGAGAGAGAGAGAGAGAGAGAATCAGACTTTCGAATAGAAGCAGTTCTCTTCACATAGATACGGAGAGCCCGAACCACATCCAAAGACTGCTCTTTGGGAGAACAAATCAGGAGAAACAAAAGCTGGAACCACAATCTCCTGATTAAGGTGGAACAAAAAAACCACCTTAGGTAAATATCCGGTACGAGTCCTAAGAACCGCCCGGTCACGGTGAAAAATCAGACATGGGGAACTACAAGACAAGGCACCCAAATCAGACACTCTTCTAGCAGAGGCAATAGCCAGCAGAAACACCACCTTAAGGGAAAGCCACTTAAGGTCAGCTTGAACCAAGAGGTTCAAATGGAGGCTCCTGCAATGCCTCCAAAACCACCGACAAGTCCCAAGGAGCAACAGGCAGGACATAGGGAGGTTGGAAATGCAACACACCATGAGTGAAAGTATGATCATCAGGTAAAGTAGCAATTTTTCTCTGAAACCACACCGACAAGGCAGAAATAATAAGATTTTACTCACCGGTAAATCTAATTCTCGTAGTCCGTAGTGGATGCTGGGGACTCCGTAAGGACCATGGGGAATAGACGGCTCCGCAGGAGACTGGGCACATCTAAGAAAGATTTAGGACTATCTGGTGTGCACTGGCTCCTCCCCCTATGACCCTCCTCCAAGCCTCAGTTAGGAACTGTGCCCGGAAGAGCTGACACAATAAGGAAGGATATTTGAATCCCGGGTAAGACTCATACCAGCCACACCAATCACACCATATAACACGTGATAGGAACCCCGGTTAACAGTATGATAACAAATGGAGCCTCTGAAGAGATGGCTCACAACAAAACCCGATTTTTGTAACAATAACTATGTACAGGTATTGCAGACAATCCGCACTTGGGATGGGCGCCCAGCATCCACTACGGACTACGAGAAATAGATTTACCGGTGAGTAAAATCTTATTTTCTCTGACGTCCTAGTGGATGCTGGGGACTCCGTAAGGACCATGGGGATTATACCAAAGCTCCCAAACGGGCGGGAGAGTGCGGATGACTCTGCAGCACCGAATGAGAGAATTCCAGGTCCTCCTCAGCCAGGGTATCAAATTTGTAGAATTTTGCAAACGTGTTTGCCCCCGACCAAGTAGCTGCTCAGCAAAGTTGTAAAGCCGAGACCCCTCGGGCAGCCGCCCAAGATGAGCCCACCTTCCGTGTGGAATGGGCTTTTACAGATTTAGGCTGCGGTAAGCCTACCGCAGAATGCGCCAGCTGAATAGTGCTACAAATCCAGCGCGCAATAGACTGCTTAGAAGCAGGAGCACCCAGCTTGGTGGGTGCATACAGGATAAACAGCGAGTCAGTCTTTCTGACTCCAGCCGTCCTGGAAATATAAATTTTTAGGGCCCTGACTACGTCCAGCAACTTGGAATCCTCCAAGTCCCTAGTAGCCGCAGGCACCACAATAGGTTGGTTCAAGTGAAAAGCTGAGACCACCTTTGGGAGAAACTGAGGACGAGTCCTCAATTCTGCCCTATCCATATGGAAAATCAGATAAGGGCTTTTACAAGACAAAGCCGCCAATTCTGAAACCCGCCTGGCCGACGCCAAGGCCAACAGCATGACCACTTTCCACGTGAGATATTTTAAATCCACAGTCTTAAGTGGTTCGAACCAATGTGATTTCAGGAATGCCAAAGCCACATTGAGATCCCAAGGTGCCACTGGGGGCACAAAAGGAGGCTGAATATGCAGTACTCCTTTAACAAAAGTCTGAACTTCGGGCAGTGAAGCCAGTTCTTTTTGGAAGAAAATCGACAGAGCCGAAATCTGGACCTTTATGGACCCCAATTTGAGGCCCAACGTCACCCCTGCTTGCAGTAAGTGCAGGAATCGACCCAGTTGAAATTCCTCCGTCGGGGCCTTCATGGCCTCACACCAAGCAACATATTTTCGCCAAATGCGGTGATAATGTCTTGCGGTGACATCCTTCCTGGCTTTGATCAGGGTAGGGATGACTTCCTCCGGAATACCCTTTTCCTTCAGGACCCGGTGTTCAACCGCCATGCCGTCAAACGCAGCCGCGGTAAGTCTTGGAACAGACAGGGTCCCTGCTGCAGCAAGTCTTGTCTGAGCGGCAGAGGCCAAGGGTCCTCTGTAAGCATCTCTTGAAGTTCCGGGTACCAAGCTTCTTGGCCAATCCGGAACCACGAGTATGGTTTTCACTCCTCGCCTTCTTATTATTCTCAGTACCTTGGGTATGAGAGGTAGAGGAGGAAACACATAAACCGACTGGTACACCCATGGTGTCACTAGAGCGTCCACCGCTATCGCCTGAGGGTCTCTTGACCGGGCGCAATATCTTTTCAACTTCTTGTTGAGGCGGGACGCCATCATGTCTACCTGTGGTTTTTCCCACCGGTTGACCAGCATTTGGAAGACTTTTGGATGAAGCCCCCATTCTCCCGGGTGGAGGTCGTGCCTGCTGAGGAAGTCTGCTTCCAAGTTGTCCACTCCCGGAATGAACACTGCCGTCAGTGCTAACACATAATTCTCTGCCCATCTGAGAATCCTTGTGGCTTCTGCCATCGCCATCCTGCTTCTCGTGCCGCCCTGTCTGTTTACATGGGCGACCGCCGTGATGTTGTCTGACTGGATCAGTACCGGCTGGTTTTGAAGCAGGGGTCTTGCCTGGCTTAGGGCATTGTAAATGGCCCTTAGCTCCAGGATATTTATGTGAAGAGAAATCTCCTGATTTGACCACAGTCCTTGGAAATTTCTTCCCTTTGTGACTGCCCCCCAGCCCCGAAGGCTGGCATCCGTGGTCACCAGGACCCAGTCCTGTATTCCGAATCTGCGGCCCTCTAGTAGATGAGCCCTCTGCAGCCACCACAGCAGCGACACCCTGGTTCTGGCCGATAGGGTTATCCGCTGTTGCATCTGGAGATGGGACCCGGACCATTTGTCCAACGGGTCCCACTGGAACGTCCTTGCGTGGAACCTTCCGAATGGAATTGCTTCGTACGAAGCTACCATTTTTCCCAGGACTCGTGTGCATCGATGTACCGACACTTTTCCTGGTTTTAGAATGTCTCTGACCAGAGATGACAATTCCTCGGCTTTTTCCAGTGGAAGAAACACTCTTTTCTGGTCTGTGTCCAGAATCATTCCCAGGAACAGAAGACGTGTCGTCGGGACCAGCTGTGACTTTGGAATGTTTAGAATCCAGCCGTGCTGTTGTAGCACTTCCTGAGAAAGTGCCACCCCCACTATCAACTGTTCTTTGGACCTCGCCTTTATCAGGAGATCGTCCAAGTACGGGATAATTAAAACTCCCTTCTTGCGAAGGAGTATCATCATTTCGGCCATTACATTGGTAAAGACCCTCGGTGCCGTGGATAACCCGAACGGCAGCGTCTGGAACTGATAGTGACAGTCCTGTACCACAAATCTGAGGTACTCCTGGTGCGGAGGGTAAATGGGGACATGCAGGTACGCATCCTTGATGTCCAGGGATACCATGTAATCCCCCTCCTCCAGGCTCGCAATAACTGCCCTGAGCGATTCCATCTTGAACTTGAACCTTTTGATATAAGTGTTCAAGGTTTTTAAATTTAAGATGGGTCTCACCGTACCGTCCGGTTTCGGTACCACAAACATTGTGGAGTAGTAACCCTTTCCTTGCTGAAGGAGGGGTACCTTGACGATCACTTTCTGTGAATACAGTTTTTGAATAGCCACCAACACTGCCTCCCTGGCAGAGGGAGTTGCCGGCAAGGCAGATTTTAGGAAACGGCGGGGGGGGGGGGAGACATCTCGAATTCCAGCCTGTACCCCTGAGATACTACTTGAAGGAGGACCCAGGGATCCACTTGTGAGAGAGCCCACTGTGTGCTGAAAAACCTGAGACGTGCCCCCACCGTTCTCGATTCCGCCTGAGCAGCCCCAGCGTCATGCTGTGGACTTACCGGACGCAGGGGAGGACTTCTGCTCCTGGGAACTAGCTGTGTGCTGCAGCTTTTTCCCCCCTTCCTCTGCCCCTCGGCAGAAAGGATGAGCCTCTAGCCCGCTTATTTTTCTGGGGCCGAAAGGACTGTACCTGATAATACGGTGCTTTCTTTTGCTGTGGGGTAGCTTGTGGCAAAAAAGTCGATTTCCCAGCAGTAGCTGTGGAAACGAGGTCTGAAAGACCTTCCCCAAAAAGTTCCGCCCCTTTATAGGGTAAAACTTCCATGTGCCGCTTGGAGTCGGCATCACCTGACCATTGCCTAGTCCATAACCCCCGTCTGGCGGCAATGGACATAGCGCTTATTTTTGATGCCAGCCGACAAATATCCCTCTGTGCATCACGCATGTATAAGACCGCGTCTTTTATATGGTCAATCGTTAGCAAAATATTGTCCCTATCCATGGTATCAATGTTTTCCGACAGGGAGTCGGACCACGCAGCAGCAGCTCTGCACATCCAAGCTGATGCAATAGCGGGTCTCAATATAATGCCAGTGTGTGTGTATATAGCTTTTAGGGTACTTTCCAGCTATCTATCAGCAGGTTCTTTTAGGGCGGCCGTATCCGGAGACGGTAGTGCCACCTTCTTTGATAAGCGTGTCAATGCTTTATCTACCCTAGGGGGTGTTTCCCAGCGTGACCTATCCTCTGGCGGGAAAGGGTACGCAGCCATTAACCGTTTAGAAATGATCAATTTCTTATCTGGGGAAGTCCACGCTTCCTCACGCACCTCATTTAATTCGTCAGATGCAGGAAAAACTACTGGTAGTTTTTTCTCACCAAACCTAATACCCTTTTTTGTGGTACCTGGGGTATCATCACAAATGTGTAAAACATTTTTCATAGCCTCAATCATATAACGGGTGGATCTATTGGAGGGTACACTCGTCTCATCATCGTCGACACTGGAGTCGGTATCCATGTCGACATCTGTATCTGTCATCTGAGGTAGCGGGCATTTTATAGCCCCTGATGACATTTGAGATGCTTGGACAGGCACAAGCTGAGTAGCCGGCTGTCCTATGTCGTCAAACCTTTTATGTAAGGAGCTGACACTGTCACGTAATTCCTTCCATAAGTCCATCCACACTGGTGTCGACCCCGCAGGGGGTGACATCACATTCACAGGCATTTGCTCCGCCGCCACATCATTATCCTCATCATACATGTCGACACAGCAGTACCGACACCCAGCAGACACACAGGGAATGCTCTTACAGAGGACAGGACCCCACAAAGCCCTTTGGGGAGACAGAGGGAGAGTATGCCAGCACACACCAGGGCGCTATATAACACAGGGATATCACTACACAGAGTGTTTTCCCCTATAGCTGCCTACAAAATTATATATATATATATATATATATATATATATATATATATATATATATATATATATATATATATATATATGAATTTACTTACCGATAATTCTATTTCTCGTAGTCCGTAGTGGATGCTGGGGACTCCGTCAGGACCATGGGGTTTAGCGGCTCCGCAGGAGACAGGGCACAATAATAAAAGCTTTAGGATCAGGTGGTGTGCACTGGCTCCTCCCCCCATGACCCTCCTCCAAGCCTCAGTTAGGATACTGTGCCCGGACGAGCGTGCATAATAAGGAAGGATATTGAATCCAGGGTAAGACTCATACCAGCCACACCAATCACACCGTACAACCTGTGATCTGAACCCAGTTAACAGTATGATAACAACGAAGGAGCCTCTGAGAAGATGGCTCACAACAAGAATAACCCGATTTTTGTAACAATAACTATGTACAAGTATTGCAGACAATCCGCACTTGGGATGGGCGCCCAGCATCCACTACGGACTACGAGAAATAGAATTATCGGTAAGTAAATTCTTATTTTCTCTAACGTCCTAAGTGGATGCTGGGGACTCCGTCAGGACCATGGGGATTATACCAAAGCTCCCAAACGGGCGGGAGAGTGCGGATGACTCTGCAGCACCGAATGAGAGAACTCCAGGTCCTCCTCAGTCAGGGTGTGCCCCTGACCAAGTAGCAGCTCGGCAAAGTTGTAAAGCCGAGACCCCTCGGGCAGCCGCCCAAGATGAGCCCACTTCCTTGTGGAATGGGCTTTTACTGATTTTGGCTGTGGCAAGGCTGCCACAGAATGTGCAAGCTGAATTGTACTACAAATCCAGCGAGCAATCGTCTGCTTAGAAGCAGGAACACCCATCTTGTTGGGTGCATACAGGCTAAACAGCGAGTCAGATTTTCTGACTCCAGTCATCCTGGAAACATATATTTTCAGGGCCCTGACAACGTTAAGTAACTTGGAGTCCTCCAAGTCCCTAGTAGCCGCAGGTACCACAATAGGTTGGTTCATGTGAAAAACAGAAAACACCTTAAGGAGAAATTGAGGACGAGTCCTCAATTCTGCCCTGTCAGAATAAAAAATTAAGTAAGGGCTTTTATATGATAAAGCTGCCCATTCTGACACACGCCTGGCTGAAGCCAGGGCTAATAGAATCTTCACCTTCCATGTGAAATATTTTAATTCCACAGTGGTGAGTGGATCAAACCAATGTGACTTTAGGAAACTCAAAACAACATTGAGATCCCAAGGTGCCACTGGGGGCACAAAAGGAGGCTGTATATGCAGTACCCCTTTTACAAACGTCTGAACTTCAGGCACTGAAGCCAGTTCTTTCTGGAAGAAATTCGACAGGGTCGAAATTTGAACCTTAATGGACCCTAATTTTAGGCCCATAGACAGTCCTGTTTTCAGGAAATGTAGGAAACGACCCAGTTGGAATTCCTCTGTAGGGACCTTCTTGGCCTCACACCACGCAACATATTTTCGCCCAATGCGGTGAAAATGTTTTGCGATTACATCCTTCCTGGCTTCGACCAGGGTAGGGATGACTTCATCTGGAATGCCCTTTCAGGATCCGGCGTTCAACTGCCATGCCGTCAAACGCAGCCGCGGTAAGTCTTGGAACAGACAAGGCCCCTGCTGGAGCAGGTCCTCTCTTAAAGGTAGAGGCCACGGTTCTTCCGTGAGCATCTCTTGAAGTTCCGGGTACCAAGTCCTTCTTGACCCATCCGGAACCACGAGTATCGTTCTTACTCATCTCCTTCTTATGATTCTCAGTACTTTTGGTATGAGATGCATAGGAGGGAACACATACCCTGACTGGTACACCCACAGTGTTACCAGAGCGTCCACCGCTATTGCCTGAGCGTCCCTTGACCTGGCGCAATATCTGTCTAGTTTTTTGTTCAGGCGGGACGCCATCATGTCCACCTTTGGTTTTTCCCAACGGTTTACAATCATGTGGAAGACTTCCCGCTGAAGTCCCCACTCTCCCGGGTGGAGGTTATGCCTGCTGAGGAAGTCTGCTTCCCAGTTTTCCACTCCCGGAATTAACACTGCTGAGAGTGTTATCACATGATTTTTCGCCCAGCGAAGAATCCTTGCAGTTTCTGTTTACGTGGGCGACTGCCGTGATGTTGTCCCACTGGATCAATACCGGCTGACCTTGAAGCAGAGGTCTTGCTAAGCTTAGAGCCTTGTAAATTTCCCTTAGCTCCAGTATATTTATGTGGAGAGAAGTCTCCAGACTTGATCACATTCCCTGGAAATTTTTTCCTTGTGTGACTGCTCCCCAGCCACTCAGGCTGGCATCCGTGGTCACCAGGACCCAGTCCTGAATGTCGAATCTGCGGCCCTTTCATAGATGAGCACTCTGCAGCCACCGCAGAAGAAAACACCCTTGTCCTTGGAGACAGGGTTATCCGCTGATGCATCTGAAGATGCGATCCGGACCATTTTCCCAGCAGATTCCACTGAAAAGGTTCTTGCGTGAAATCTACCGAATGGGATCGCTTTGTAAGAAACCACCATTTTTCACAGGACCCTTGTGCAATGATGCACTGATACTTTTCCTGGTTTTAGGAGGTTCCTGACTAGCTCGGATAACTCCCTGGCCTCCTTCTCCGGGAGAAAACATCCTTTTCTGGACTGTATCCAGAATCATTCCTAAGAACATTAGACGTGTCGTCGGAAAAAGCTGCGATTTTGGAATATTTAGAATCCACTCGTGCTGTCGTAGAACTACTTGAGATAGTGCTACTCCGACCGCCAACTGTTCTCTGGACCTTGCCCTTATCAGGAAAGCGTCCATATTTCTTTTAGGAAGAATCATCATTTCGGCCATTACCATGGTAAAGACCCGGGGTGCCGTGGACAATCCAAACGGCAGCGTCTGAACTGATAGTGACAGTTCTGTACCACGAACCTGAGATACCCTTGGTGAGAAGGGCAAAATTTGGACATGTAGGTAAGCGTCCCTGATATCCAGTGACACCATATCGTCCTGGTTCGCTATCACTGCTCTGAGTGACTCCATCTTGATTTGAACCCTTGTATTCAAATCTTTTAGATCTCACCGAGCCGTTTGGCTTCAGTACCACAATATAGTGTGGAATAATACCCCTTCCCTTGTTGTAGGAGGGGTACTTTGATTATCACCTGCTGGGAATACAGCCTGTGAATTTTTTCCCAATACTGCCTCCCTGTCGGAGGGAGACGTTGGTAAAGCAGACTTCAGGAACTTGTGAGGGGAAGACGTCTCGAATTTCCAATGTACACCTGGGATACTACGTGTAGGATCCAGGAGTCCACTTGCGAGTGAGCCCACTGCGTGCTGAAACTCTTGAGATGACCCCCCACCGCACCTGAGTCCGCTTGTATGGCCCCAGCGTCATGCTGCGGACTTGGCAGAAGCTGTGGAGGACTTCTGTTCCTGGGAATGGGCTGCCTGCTGCAGTCTTCTTCCCTTTCCTCTAACCCTGGGCAGATATGACTGGCCTTTTGCCCGCCTGCCTTTATGGGTACGAAAGGACTGAGACTGAAAAGACTGTGTCCTTTTCTGCTGAGATGTGACTTGGGGTAACAAAAGTGGATTTTCCAGCTGTTGCCATGGCCACCAGGTCCGATGGACCGCCCCTTTATACGGCAATACTTCCATGTGCCGTCTGGAATCTGCATCACCTGACCACTGTCGTGTCTATAAACATCGTCTGGCAGATATGGACATCACATCTACTCTTGATGCCAGAATGCAAATATCCCTCTGCGCATCTCGCATATATAGAAATGCATCCTTAAAATGCTCTATAGTCAATAAAATATTGTTCCTGTCAAGGGTATCAATATTTTCAGTCAGGAAATCCGACCAAGCCCCCCCAGTGCTGCACATCCAGGCTGAGGCGATTGCTGGTCGTAGTATAACACCAGTATGTGTGTATATACTTTTTAGGATATTTTTCAGCTTCCTATCAGCTGGCTCCTTGAGGGCGGCCGTATCTGGAGACGGTAACGCCACTTGTTTTTATAAGCGTGTGAGCGCCTTATCCACCCTAAGGTGTGTTTCCCAACTCACCCTCACTTCTGGCGGGAAAGGGTATACCTCCAATAATTTTCTATCGGAGGAAACCCACGTATCATCACACACTTTAAATTTATCTGATTCAGGAAAAACTACAAGTAGATTATTCCCACCCTACATAATACCCTTATTTGTGGTACTTGTAGTATCAGAAATATGTAACACCTCCTTCATTGCCCTTAACATGTAACGTGTGGCCCTAAAGGAAAATACGTTTGTTTCTTCACCGTCGACACTGAAGTCAGTGTCCGTGTCTGTGTCGACCAACTGAGGTAAATGGGCGTTTTTACAAGCCCCTAACGGTGTCTGAGACGCCTGGACAGGTACTAATTTGTTTGCCGGCCGTCTCATGTCGTCAACCGACCTTGCATCGTGTTGACATTATCACGTAATTCCTAAATAAGCCATCCATTCCGGTGTCGACTCCCTAGAGAGTGACATCACCAATACAGGCAATTTGCTCCGCCTCCTCACCAACATCGTCCTCCTACATGTCGACACACACGTACCGACACAGCACACACACAGGGAATGCTCTGATAGAGGACAGGACCCCACTAGCCCTTTGGGGAGACAGAGGGAGAGTTTGCCAGCACACACCAAAAACGCTATAATTATACAGGGACAACCCCTTATACAAGTGTTTTCCCTTATAGCATTTTCACATATGTAATCATATCGCCAAATAAGTGCCCCCCCTCTCTGTTTTAACCCTGTTTCTGTAGTGCAGTGCAGGGGAGAGCCTGGGAGCCTTCCTCACAGCAGAGCTGAGCAGGAAAATGGCGCCGTGTGCTGAGGAGAATAGGCCCCGCCCCCTAAAACGGCGGGCTCTTCTCCCGGAGTTTGTGAGATCTGGCAGAGGTTAAATACATCCATATAGCCTCAAGGGCTATATGTGATGTATTTTAGCCATAAAAAAGGTATAATACATTGCTGCCCAGGGCGCCCCCCCCAGCGCCCTGCACCCTCAGTGACCGCCGGTATGAAGTGTGCTGACAACAATGGCGCACAGCTGCAGTGCTGTGCGCTACCTTATGAAGACAAAGTCTTCTGCCGCCTGTTTCTGGACCTCTGGACCTCTTCAACTTCGGCATCTGCAAGGGGGGTCGGCGGCACGGCTCCGGGACGAACCCCAGGGTGAGACCTGTGTTCCGACTCCCTCTGGAGCTAATGGTGTCCAGTAGCCTAAGAAGCAAATCCATCCTGCACGCAGGTGAGTTTACTTCTCTCCCCTAAGTCCCTCGTAGCAGTGAGCCTGTTGCCAGCAGGACTCACTGAAAATAAAAAACCTAACTTAAACTTTTATTCTAAGCAGCTCAGGAGAGCCACCTAGATTGCACCCTTCTCGGCCGGGCACAAGAATCTAACTGAGGCTTGGAGGAGGGTCATGGGGGGCGGAGCCAGTGCACACCACCCGATCCTAAAGCTTTTATTATTGTGCCCTGTCTCCTGCGGAGCCGCTAAACCCCATGGTCCTGACGGAGTCCCCAGCATCCACTTAGGACGTTAGAGAAATATATATATATATATATATACACACACACATACTGCGCCTAAATTGTGCCCCCCCTCTCTTTTTTACCCTTTCTGTAGTGCAGGACTGCAGGGGAGAGCCAGGGAGCTTCCTTCCAGCGAAGCTGTGAGGGAATAATGGCGCCAGTGTGCTGAGGGAGTTGGCTCCGCCCCTTTTTCGGCGGGCTTTCTCCCGCTATTTTATCGTTTCTGGCAGGGGTTAATATACACCTATATAGCCTCTGGGGCTATATATGGTGTTAGTTTTGCCAGCCAAGGTGTTATTATTGCTGCTCAGGGCGCCCCCCCCCCAGCGCCCTGCACCCATCAGTGACCGCAGTGTGTGGTGTGCATGAGGAGCAATGGCGCACAGCTGCAGTGCTGTGCGCTACCTTGGAGAAGACAGAAGTCTTCAGCCGCCGATTTTCCGGACCACCTTCTTGTTTCTGGCTCTGTAAGGGGGACGGCGGCGCAGCTCCGGGAACGGACGACGAGGTCGGGTCCTGTGTTCGATCCCTCTGGAGCTAATGGTGTCCAGTAGCCTAAGAAGCCCAAGCTACCACCACTTAGGTAGGTTCGCTTCTTCTCCCCTTAGTCCCTCGTTGCAGTGAGCCTGTTGCCAGCAGGTCTCACTGAAAATAAAAAACCTAAACTATACTTTCTTCTAGGAGCTCAGGAGAGCCCCTAGTGTGCATCCAGCTCAGCCGGGCACAGAAATCTAACTGAGGCTTGGAGGAGGGTCATAGGGGGAGGAGCCAGTGCACACCAGATAGTCCTAAATCTTTCTTAGATGTGCCCAGTCTCCTGCGGAGCAGTCTATTCCCCATGGTCCTTACGGAGTCCCCAGCATCCACTAAGACGTCAGAGAAAATAAGAATTTACTCACCGGTAATTCTATTTCTCGTAGTCCGTAGTGGATGCTGGGTACTCCGTAAGGACCATGGGGAATAGCGGGCTCCGCAGGAGACTGGGCACATCTAAGAAAGATTTAGGACTACTGGTGTGCACTGGCTCCTCCCTCTATGCCCCTCCTCCAGACCTCAGTTAGGGAAACTGTGCCCGGAAGAGCTGACATTACTAGGAAAGGATTTGGAATCCAGGGTTAGACTCATACCAGCCACACCAATCACACCGTACAACTTGTGATAACTATACCCAGTTAACAGTATGAAAACAATAATGAGCCTCATTAACAGATGGCTCATAACAAAACCCTTTAGTTACGCAATAACTATATTGTACATGTATTGCAGAGAGTCCGCACTTGGGACGGGCTCCCAGCATCCACTACGGACTACGAGAAATAGAATTACCGGTGAGTAAATTCTTATTTTCTCTGACGTCCTAGTGGATGCTGGGTACTCCGTAAGGACCATGGGGATTATACCAAAGCTCCCAAACGGGCGGGAGAGTGCGGATGACTCTGCAGCACCGAATGAGCAAACTCAAGGTCCTCCTCAGCCAGGGTATCAAACTTGTAGAATTTTGCAAATGTGTTTGAACCCGACCAAGTAGCAGCTCGGCAAAGTTGTAAAGCCGAGACCCCTCGGGCAGCCGCCCAAGAAGAACCCACCTTACTCGTGGAATGGGCTTTTACAGATTTAGGATGCGGCAGTCCAGCCGCAGAATGTGCAAGTTGAATCTTGCTACAGATCCAGCGAGCAATAGTCTGCTTTGAAGTAGGAGCACCCAGCTTGTTGGGTGCATACAGGATAAATAGCGAGTCAGTTTTCTTGACTCTAGCCGTCCTGGAAACATAGATTTTCAGGGCCCTGACTACGTCCAGCAACTTGGAATCCTCCAAGTCCCGAGTAGCCGCAGGCACCACAATAGGTTGGTTCAAATGAAACGCTGATACCACCTTAGGAAGAAATTGTGGACGAGTCCTCAATTCCGCCCTATCCATATGGAAAATCAGATAAGGGCTTTTACATGACAAAGCCGCCAATTCTGACACACGCCTGGCCGAAGCCAAGGCCAACAGCATGACCACTTTCCACGTGAGATATTTTAGCTCCACGGTTTTAAGTGGCTCAAAACAATGCGACTTTAGGAAATCCAACACCACGTTGAGATCCCAAGGTGCCACTGGAGGCACAAAAGGGGGCTGAATATGCAGCACTCCTTTAACAACGTCTGAACTTCAGGCAGTGAAGCCAGTTCTTTCTGGAAGAAAATCGACAGAGCCGAAATCTGGGCCTTAATGGAACCCAATTTGAGGCCCATAGTCACCCCTGACTGTAGGAAGTGCAGAAATCGACCCAGCTGAAATTCCTCCGTTGGGGCCTTCCTGGCCTCACACCAAGCAACATATTTCCGCCATATGCGGTGATAATGTTTTGCGGTCACATCCTCCCTAGCTTTAATCAGCGTAGGAATGACTTCCTCCGGAATGCCCTTTTCCTTTAGGATCCGGTGTTCAACCGCCATGCCGTCAAACGCAGCCGCGGTAAGTCTTGGAACAGATAGGGCCCCTGCTGCAGCAGGTCCTGTCTGAGCGGCAGAGGCCATGGGTCCTCTGAGATCATTTCTTGAAGTTCTGGGTACCAAGCTCTTCTTGGCCAATCCGGAACAATGAGTATAGTTCTTACTCCTCTCCTTATTATCCTCAGTACCTTGGGTATGAGAGGAAGAGGAGGGAACACATAAACCGACTGGTACACCCACGGTGTCACTAGAGCGTCCACAGCTATCGCCTGAGGGTCCCTTGACCTGGCGCAATATCTTTTTAGCTTTTTGTTGAGGCGGGACGCCATCATGTCCACCTGTGGCCGTTCCCAACGGTTTACAATCAACTGGAAATACTTCTGGATAAAGTCCCCACTCTCCCGGGTGGAGGTCGTGCCTGCTGAGAAAGTCTGCTTCCCAGTTGTCCACTCCCGGAATGAACACTGCTGACAGTGCTATCACGTGATTCTCCGCCCATCGAAGAATCCTTGTGGCTTCTGCCATTGCCACCCTGCTTCTTGTGCCGCCCTGGCGGTTTACATGGGCGACCGCCGTGATGTTGTCTGACTGAATCAGCACCGGTTGGTTTTGAAGCAGGGGTTCTGCTTGACTCAGGGCGTTGTAAATGGCCCTTAGTTCCAGAATATTTATGTGTAGGGCAGTTTCCTGACTCGACCATTGTCTTTGGAAGTTTCTTCCCTGGGTGACTGCCCCGCAACCTCGGAGGCTTGCATCCGTGGTCACCAGGACCCAGTCCTGTATGCCGAATCTGCGGCCTTCGAGCAGATGAGCACTCTGCAGCCACCACAGCAGAGACACCCTGGCCCTCGGGGACAGGGTGATTAACCGATGCATCTGGAGATGTGATCCGGACCACTTGTCCAACAGATCCCACTGGAAGATCCTTGCATGGAACCTTCCGAAGGGAATTGCTTCGTAAGAAGCTACCATCTTTCCCAGGACTCGCGTGCAGTGATGCACCGACACCTGCCTTGGTTTCAGGAGGTCCCTGACCAGAGATGATAATTCCTGGGCCTTCTCCTCCGGGAGAAAGATCTTCTTCTGTTCTGTGTCCAGAATCATGCCCAAGAACAGCAGACGCGTCACAGGATTCAGCTGCGACTTTGGGATATTCAGAATCCAGCCGTGCTGATTCAGCACTTCCTGAGATAGTGCTACGCTGCCTAGCAACTGCTCTTTGGACCTCGCCTTTATAAGGAGATCGTCCAAGTACGGAATAATCATGACTCCCTTCTTTCGGAGGAGCATCATCATTTAGAATGGGTCTCACCGAACCGTCTGGTTTCGGTACCACAAACATTGGAATAGTAACCCCGTCCCTGTTGAAGGAGGGGTACCTTGATTATCACCTGCTGAAGATACAGCTTGTGAATTGCCGCCAGTACTACCTCCCTTTCTCTGAGGGCAGCAGGCAAGACTGATTTGAGGTAACGGCGAGGGGGAGTCGCCTCGAACTCCAGCTTGTATCTCTGTGATACTACTTGCAGAACCCAGGGATCCACCTGTGAGCGAGCCCACTGGTCGCTGAAGTTCCGGAGACACGCCCCCACCACACCTGGCTCCGCCTGTGGAGCCCCAGCGTCATGCGGTGGACTTAGAGGAAGCGGGGGAAGATTTTTGATCCTGGGCAGAAAGGTAGCGCCTTCGACCCGCTTGCTTTTCTGAGGCCGAAAGGACTGTACCTGATAATACGGTGCTATCTTAAGCTGTGAGGGAACCTGAGGTAAAAATGTCGACTTCCCAGCTGTTGCTGTGGATACGAGGTCCGAGAGACCATCCCCAAACAATTCCTCACCCTTATAAGGCAGAACCTCCATGTGCCTTTTAGAATCAGCATCACCTGTCCACTGCCGGGTCCATAATACCCTCCTGGCAGAAATGGACATTGCATTAATTCTGGATGCCAGCCGGCAAATATCTCTCTGTGCATCCCTCATATATAAGACGTCTTTAATATGCTCTATGGTTAGCAAAATAGTATCCCTGTCGAGGGTATCAATATTATCTGACAGGGTATCAGACCAAGCTGCTGCAGCACTACACATCCATGCTGAGGCAACTGCAGGTCTCAGTATAGTGCCTGAGTGTATACACAGACTTCAGGATCGCCTTCTGCTTTCTATCAGCAGGCTCCTTCAAGGCGGCCGTATCCCGAGACGGCAGTGCCACCTTTTTTGATAAACGTGTGAGCGCCTTATCCACCCTAGGGGATATCTCCCAACGTGACCTATCCTCTGGCGGGAAAGGGTACGCCATCAGTAACTTTTTAGAAATTACCAGTTTCTTATCGGGGGAAGCCCACGCTTCTTCACACACTTCATTCAACTCATCTGATGGGGGAAAAAACACTGGCTGCTTTTTCTCCCCAAACATAATACCCTTTTTAGTGGTACTTGGGTTAATGTCAGAAATGTGTAACACATTTTTCATTGCCGTAATCATGCAACGGATGCCCCTAGTGGATTGTGTATATGTCTCATCCTCGTCGACACTGGAGTCAGACTCCGTGTCGACATCTGTGTCTGCCATCTGATGTAGCGGGCGTTTTTGAGCCCCTGATGGCCTTTGAGACGCCTGGGCAGGCGCGGGCTGAGAAGCCGGCTGTCCCACGGCTGTTACGTCATCCAGCCTTTTATGTAAGGAGTTGACACTGTCTGTTAATACCTTCCACATATCCACCCACTCTGGTGTCTGCCCCGCAGGGGGTGACATCACATTTATCGGCACCTGCTCCGCCTCCACATAAGCCTCCTCATCAAACATGTCGACACAGCCGTACCGACACACCGCACACACACAGGGAATTCTCTGACTGAGGACAGGACCCCACTAAGTCCTTTGGGGACACAGAGAGAGAGTATGCCAGCACACACCACAGCGCTATTTAATCAGGGATTTACACTAACAGAAAGTGATTGATCCCTATAGCTG
The DNA here is from genome assembly GCF_028390025.1 of Pseudophryne corroboree. NCBI lineage: Eukaryota > Metazoa > Chordata > Amphibia > Anura > Myobatrachidae > Pseudophryne > Pseudophryne corroboree. The sequence goes on along the minus strand of NC_086448.1, from coordinate 388,247,187 downwards.
CTTTACATATACAGTTTGCGCCTAAATTTAGTGCCCCCCCCTCTCTTTTTTACCCTTTGAGCCTGGAAACTGCAGGGGAGAGCCTGGGGAGCTGTCTTCCAGCGGAGCTGTGAAGAGGAAATGGCGCCAGTGTGCTGAGGGAGATAACCCCGCCCCTTTTTCGGCAGACTTCTCCCGCTCTTATATTTATATTATGGCAGGGGATTTTTGCACATATATAGCTTATTAGGCTATATTATGAGCCATTTGCCAATGTAAGGTACTCTAATTGCAGCCCAGGGCGCGCCCCCCCCCCCAGCGCCCTGCACCCATCAGTGACCGGAGTATGTGGTGTGCATAGGGAGCAATGGAGCACAGCTGCAGTGCTGTGCGCTACCTTAATGAAGACCGAAGTCTTCAGCCGCCGAATTTCAAGATGTTCTTCTTGCTTCTGGCTCTGTAAGGGGGACGGCGGCGCGGCTCCGGGACCAGACGACCGAGGCTGGGCCTGTGTTCGATCCCTCTGGAGCTAATGGTGTCCAGTAGCCTAAGAAGCCCAAGCTAGCTGCAAGCAGGTAGGTTCGCTTCTCTCCCCTTAGTCCCTCGTAGCAGTGAGTCTGTTGCCAGCAGATCTCACTGAAAATAAAAAACCTAACATACTTTCTTTACTAGAAGCTCAGGAGAGCCCCTAGTGTGCAACCAGCTCGGGCCGGGCACAGATTCTAACTGAGGTCTGGAGGAGGGGCATAGAGGGAGGAGCCAGTACACACCAGATAGTACCTAATCTTTCTTTTAGAGTGCCCAGTCTCCTGCGGAGCCCGCTATTCCCCATGGTCCTTACGGAGTACCCAGCATCCACTAGGACGTCAGAGAAATGAACCTTGAGGGAGGCCAGACACAGGCCTAAATCTAGGCCCTGCTGTAGAAAAGCCAAAAGTTTGGCTGTTCTAAACTTGGAAGCGTTGTAATGGTTAGATGCGCACCAAACAAAGTAGGAATGCCAGACCCGATGGTAAATCCGAGCAGAGGTCGGATTCCGGGCCCGTAACATAGTTTTAATGACCTCTTCAGAAAAACCCTTAGCTCTTAAGACGGAAGCTTCAAGAGCCACGCCGTCAAAGACAGCCGGGCTAGGTCCTGGTAGACATAGGGGCCCTGAACGAGAAGGTCTGGGCATTGTGGAAGTAGAAATGGACGCTCTGACGATAGGCCTTGCAGGTCTGAGAACCAGTGCCGTCTGGGCCACGCCGGAGCTATGAGAAGCAGATTTCCTTTTTCTTGCTTGAACTTCCGAATTACCCTGGGCAGGAGTGACACCGGAGGGAACACGTACGGCAGCCGAAACCTCCACGGCACTGCCAGCGCATCCACGAATGCTGCTTGAGGATCCCTTGTCCTTGCTCCGAAGACCGGAACCTTGTGATTGTGTCGAGACGCCATCAGATCCACATCTGGAAGACCCCCCCTTCCCACGAGGAGTTGAAACACTTCTGGATTGTAGGCCCCACTCGCCGGCATGCAAGTCCTGACGACTGAGAAAGTCCGCTTCCCAATTCAGGACTCCCGGAATGAATATTGCCGATATTGCCGGTAGATGGCGTTCTGCCTAACGTAGAATCCGTGAGGCTTCCTTCATTGCCAAACGGCTTCTAGTGCCGCCTTGATTTATGTAAGCCACTGTGGTGGCGTTGTCCGACTGTACTTGAACAGGACGGTTCTGAATCAAATGCTGGGCTAGGTTCAACACATTGAAGACCGCCCGCAATTCCAGAATGTTGATCGAGAGGAGAGATTCCTCCTTGGTCCACCAACCATGCAAGGAGTGCTGCTCCAGCACCGCGCCCCAACCTCTTAGACTGGCATCTGTTGTCAACAGGACCCAGTTAGATATCCAGAAGGGACGCCCTCTGAACAACTGTCGGTCCAGGAGCCACCAAAGCAGCGACAGACTGACCTCCGGAGTCAAAGAGATCATGCGAGACCTGATCCAGTGAGGCAGGCCATCCCACTTGGCTAGAATCAGCTTCTGGAGGGGTCAAGAATGGAATTGAGCATACTACACCATGTCAAATGCTGACACCATGGGGCCCAGCACCTGCATTGCCGAATGTATCGACACTTGCGGACGAGAAAGGAAGCAATGAATCCTGTCCTGAAGTTTCAGGACTGTCTCCTGAGACAAGAACAACCTCTGGTTGTGAGTGTCCAACAGCGCTCCCAGACGCACCATGCTCTGAGCAGGGACCAGGGAGGATTTCTTCCAGTTGATGAGCCACCCGTGGGCTTGTAGAAACCGGACCGTCATATCCAGATGACGCAGGAGAAGATCTGGGGAATTTGCCAGGATTAACAAGTCGTCCAGACACGGCAGTATCCTGACCTCTTGACGGCGGAGTACCACCGTCATAACTTTGGTGAAGACTCGCGGAGCAGTTGTTAAACCAAATGGTAACGCCCGAAACTGGTAATGGAGGTTGCCAATAGCGAACCTCAGGTATTGTTGATGTGACACTGCTATAGGAATATGCAGGTAAACATCCTGTATGTCCAGGGAGACTATGTAGTCCCCAGGTTCCAAGGCCAGATCTATAGAGCGAAGGGTTTCCATACGGAACTTGGAAACCTTCACAAATTTGTTCAGTGCCTTGAGGTTGAGAATGGGCAGGGAAGACCCATTCGGTTTCGGGACTAGAAACAGCGGAGAATAGTACTCCTGGCCCCTCTGAGCAAGAGGCACCTGTACTACGACTCCTGTATCCAGGAGGGTCTGTACTACCGAATGCAGAGTGTTTGCCTTTGTCTGGTCCGACGGGACGTCTGTCTGCCAAAATCGTTGAGGGGGTCGGTTTTTGAAGGCTATGGCGTAACCTCGAGTGACGACTTCCCGTACCCAGGCATCTGAAGTGGTCTTCAACCATTCCAGGGTATACCCTAGAAGCCGGCCCCCCACCCTGGAATCCCCCAGGGGGAGGCCCGCCCCGTCATGCAGCAGGCTTATTGGTCTTGGCTGCTGGCTGACGGGCAGCCCAGGCTCTTTTAGGCTTCGGCTTACCAGGTTTGGAAGTGCGGGCCTGCTTATGGTACGCCTGACCTTTTGCTTTACCTGAAGGACGAAAGGGGCGAAAGGGCGTGCCTTTGGCCTTCGACACAAAAAGGAGCTGTATTAGGCAGACAGGCAGTTTTGGCAGTAGCCAAGTCAGCCACAATCTTATTTAAGTCCTCCCCAAACAGAATATCCCCCTTGAAAGGGAGTACCTCCAAGGTTTTTCTAGAGTCCAGATCCACAGACCAGGATCTCAGCCACAATATCCTGCGAGCCAGTATTGACGTAGTAGAGGCCTTGGCTGCCGGCATCAGAAGCCGCCTCTTTAATATAGCGAGAAGCTGTGACAATATATGACAAGCATTGTCTAGCATGGTCAGAGGAGATTTCAGCCTCTAACTCCAAGGCCCTTGCTTCAATAGCCTCTGCTTCGCCCATGTAGCTGCAATAGTGGGCCTTTGTGCAGCACCCGTAAGGGTGTAAATCGCTTTCAGACAACCCTCGACACGTTTATCCGTAGGCTCTTTTAGAGACAGGTAGAGCTGAGGAAACCACCATCCTAACCACATGAGAGTCTACTGGAGGAGGCGTTTCCCAATTCTTAGACAGCTCTGGCGCGAGAGGATAGCGAACCAGCATCTTCTTTTGAGGCACAAACTTCGTACCCGGGCTTTGCCAGGGTTCCTGACGTATATCCACTAGGTGGTCAGAGTGAGGTAAAACTTGTTTAATCACCTTCTGACGCTTGAACCTATCTGGTTTCTTAGGAGGAATGGATGGCTCAGGATCATCCGTAATCTGCAGAATTAAGTTAATAGCCTCCAAAAGATCAGGAACATCCACATGTGAACTACCCTCCCCATCAGCCGTATCAAAGTCAGAACCTGTGGGGTCAGTGTATGTGCTGTCTTCATCAGATGAGGTGTCAGTGACAGCAGTGGATTGTAAAGAGACGAGCGCTCGCTTAGAAGATCTCTTGGACGTTGGTCAGACTTTAGTAGTCAGGGACTGGTTCAACTTCTTTAATTGAGCAGAAAAATTGTCCGCCCATGGCGGGTTAGCTGCAGGGACCACATACGGTTGTACCGGCATTGGGGGTCCCATAGGGGGTGTTAATTTATGAACTAGCGTATGCAGAAGCGTGGAAAAAGCGGCCCACAGAGGATCACTATGTGCCTCCGTTGCCACAGTCCCACTGGGGGGCTAGGAGCCCCCAGAACCAGAGCCCACAGCTGCTATATTCTCCCCATATGTGCCTGTGGCTTCAGCAACACCAGCAGTGTGTTCCGCCCCAGAACCGTTACCCTCAGAAGCAGACATGATATAACTTGCAGTATGAGGTAACAGTACAATTATTAGCAGCACTATATCCCTAAACCCAAACACCTGCGCAGTGTAGTCAGCACCAGCAGAGATTAAGGAGAGATGGTGACTAAATCACAGAAAAAAATAAGAATTTACTCACCGGTAATTCTATTTCTCGTAGTCCGTAGTGGATGCTGGGAACGCCGTAAGGACCATGGGAATAGACGGGCTCCGCAGGAGACTGGGCACTCTAAAAGGAAGATTAGGTACTATCTGGTGTGCACTGGCTCCTCCCTCTATGCCCCTCCTCCAGACCTCAGTTAGGGAAACTGTGCCCGGAAGAGCTGACACAACAAGGAAAGGATTTGGAATCCAGGGTAAGACTCATACCAGCCACACCGTACAACTCGTGATAACTATACCCAGTTAACAGTATGAACAAAAAAACTGAGCCTCATTCAAAAGATGGCTCATAACAATAACCCTTAAGTTAAGCAATAACTATATACATGTATTGCAGAGAGTCCGCACTTGGGACGGGCGTCCAGCATCCACTACGGACTACGAGAAATAGAATTACCGGTGAGTAAATTCTTATTTTCTCTGACGTCCTAGTGGATGCTGGGAACTCCGTAAGGACCATAGGGATTATACCAAAGCTCCCAAACGGGCGGGAGAGTGCGGATGACTAGGCAGCACCGAATGAGCAAACTCCAGGTCCTCCTCAGCCAGGGTATCAAACTTGTAGAATTTTGCCAATTTGTTTGAACCCGACCAAGTAGCCGCTCGGCAAAGCTGTAAGGCCGAGACCCCCCGGGGAGCCGCCCAAGAAGAGCCCACCTTCCTTGTGGGATGGGCTTTTACTGATTTAGGATGCGGCAGTCCAGCCGCAGAATGTGCCAGCTGAATCGTGCTACAGATCCAGCGAGCAATAGTTTGCTTTGAAGCAGGAGCACCCAGCTTGTTGGTGCATGCAGAATAAATAGCGAGTCAGTTTATCTGACTCTAGCCGTCCTGGAAACAAATTTTCAGGGCCCAGACTACGTCCAGCAACTTTGAATCCTCCAAGTCCCGAGTAGCCGCAGGCACCACAATAGGTTGGTTCAAATGAAACGCCGATACCACCTGTGGGAGAAATTGGGGACGAGTCCTCAATTCTGCCCTGTCCATATGGAAAAATCAGACATGGGCTTTTACATGACAAAGCCGCCAATTCTGACACGCCTAGCTGAAGCCAAGGCCAACAGCATGACCACCTTCCACGTGAGATACTTTAACTCCACGGTCTTAAGTGGCTCAAACCAATGGGATTTCAGGAAATCCAACACAACGTTAAGATCCCAAGGTGCCACTGGAGGCACAAAAGGGGGCTGAATATGCAGCACTCCCATAACAAACGTCTGAACTTCAGGCAGTGAAGCCAGTTCTTTTTGAAAGAAAATAGAGGGGGCCGAAATCTGGACCTTTATGGACCCCAATTTTAGGCCCATAGTCACCCCCTGACTGTAGGAAGTGCAGAAATCGACCCAGCTGGAATTCCTCCGTTGGGGCCTTCCTGGCCTCACACCAAGCAACATATTTCCGCCATATGCGGTGATAATGTTTTGCTGTCACATCCTTCATAGTTTTTATCAGCGTAGGAATCACTTCATCTGGAATGCCCTTTTCCGCTAGGATCCGGCGTTCAACCGCCATGCCGTCAAACGCAGCCGCGGTAAGTCTTGGAACAGACACGGCCCCTGCTGTAGCAGGTCCTGTCGGAGAGGCAGAGGCCATGGGTCCTCTGAGATCATTTCTTGTAGTTCTGGGTACCAAGTTCTTCTTGGCCAATCCGGAACGATGAGTATAGTTCTTACTCCTCTCTTTCTTATTATCCTCAGTACCTTGGGTATGAGAGGAAGAGGAGGGAACACATAAACCGACTGGTACACTCACGGTGTCACTAGAGCGTCCACAGCTATCGCCTGAGGGTCCCTTGACCTGGCGCAATATCTTTTTAGCTTTTTGTTGAGGCGGGACGCCATCATGTCCACCTGTGGCCGTTCCCAACGATTTACAATCAGTGTGAAGACTTCTGGATGAAGTCCCCACTCTCCCGGGTGGAGGTCGTGCCTGCTGAGGTAGTCTGCTTCCCAGTTGTCCACTCCCGAAATGAACACTGCTGACAGTGCGAACACGTGATTTTCCGCCCAACGGAGAATCCTTGTGGCTTCTGCCATTGCCATCCTGCTTCTTGTGCCGCCATGACGGTTTACATGGGCGACCGCCGTGATGTTGTCTGACTGAATCAGCACCGGCTGGTTTTGAAGCAGGGATCTTGCCTGACTTAGGGCATTGTAAATGGCCCTTAGTTCCAGGATGTTTATGTGTAGGGAAGTTTCCTGACTCGACCATTGTCCTTGGAAGTTTCTTCCCTGTGTGACTGCCCCCCAACCTCGGAGGCTTGCATCCTTGGTCACCAGGACCCAGTCCTGTATGCCGAATCTGCGGCCCTCGAGAAGATGAGCACTCTGCTGCCACCACAGCAGAGACACCCTGGCCCTCGGGGACAGGGTGATCAGCCGATGCATCTGAAGATGCGATCCGGACCACTTGTCTAGCAGATCCCACTGAAAGATCCTTGCATGGAACCTGCCGAATGGAATTGCTTCGTAAGAAGCTACCATCTTTCCCAGGACTCGCGTGCAGTGATGCACCAACATCTGTTTTGGTTTTAGGAGGTCTCTGACCAGAGATGACAACTCCTTGGCCTTCTCCTCCGGGAGAAACACCTTCTTCTGTTCTGTGTCCAGAATCATACCCAGGAACAGCAGATGTGTCGTAGGAACCAGCTGCGACTTTGGAATATTCAGAATCCAGCCGTGCTGTTGTAGCACTTCCTGAGATAGTGCTACTCCGACTAACAACTGCTCCCTGGACCTCGCCTTTATAAGGAGATCGTCCAAGTACGGGATAACTATAACTCCCTTTTTTCGGAGGAGTATCATCATTTCGGCCATTACCTTGGTAAATACCCTCGGTGCCGTGGACAGACCAAACGGCAACGTCTGGAATTGGTAATGACAGTCCTGTACCACAAATCTGAGGTACTCCTGGTGAGGCGGGTAAATGGGGACATGCAGGTAAGCATCCTTGATGTCCAGTGATACCGTGTAATCCCCCTCTTCCAGGCTTGCAATAACCGCCCTGAGCGATTCCATTTTGAACTTGAACCTTCTTATATAAGTGTTCAAGGATTTTAAAATTAAAATGGGTCTCACCGAACCGTCCGGTATCGGTACCACAAACATTGTAGAATAGTAACCGCGTCCTTGTTGAAGGAGGGGAACTTTTATTATCACCTGCTGGAGGTACAGCTTGTCAATTGCCGCCAGCACTACCTCCCTGTCCGGAGAAGCAGCTGGCAAAGCCGATTTGAGGAAACGGCGAGGGGGTGACGTCTCTAATTCCAGCTTGTATCCCTGAGATACCACTTTTGTAGAACCCAGGGATCCACCTGTGAGCGAACCCACCGGTCGCTGAAGTTCCGGAGACGGGCCCCCACCGTACCTGGCTCCACCAGTGTAGCCCCAGCGTCATGCGGTAGATTTAGTGGAAGCAGGGGAGGATTTCTGTTCTTGGGAACTGGCTGTATGGTGCAGCTTTTTCCCTCTAACCCTGCCTCTGGGCAGAAATGACGCGCCTTTAACCCGCTTGCCTTTCTGGGGCCGAAAGGACTGTACCTGATAATACGGTGCTTTCTTTGGCTGTGAGGGAACCTGGGGTAAAAATGTCGACTTCCCAGCTGTCACTGTGGAAACGAGGTCCGAGAGACCATCCCCAAACAATTCCTCACCCTTGTAAGGCAAAACCTCCATGTGCCTTTTAGAATCTGCATCACCTGTCCACTGCCGAGTCCATAATACTCGCCTGGCAGAGATGGACATTGTATTTATTCTAGATGCCAGCTGGCAAATATCCCTCTGTGCATCTCTCATGTATAAGACTACGTCTTTAATGTGCTCTATAGTTAGCGATATAGCGATATAGTGTCCCTGTCCAGGGTATCAATGTTATCAGACAGGGAATCCGACCACGCAGCTGCAGCACAGCACATCCATGCTGAAGTAATAGCTGGTCTCAGTATAGTACCTGAGTGTGTATAAACAGACTTCAGGATAGCCTCCTGCTTTCTATCCGCAGGCTCCTTTAAGGTGGCCGTATCCTGAGACGGTAGCGCCACCTTTTTTGACAAGCGTGTGAGCGCTTTATCCACCCTAGGGGATGTCTCCCAGCGTAGCCTGTCCTCTGGCGGGAAAGGGTACGCCATTAGTAATTTTTTGGGAAATCACTAATTTTTTATCAGGAGAAGCCCACGCTTCTTCACACACTTCATTTAACTCATCTGAAGGGGTAAAAACCACTGGTTGCTTTTTCTCCCCAAACATAAATACCCTTTTTTGTGGTACCCGGGTTAATATCAGAAATATGCAATACATTTTTCATTGCCGTAATCATGCAACGGGTGGCTCTATTGGAATGTACACTAGTCTCGTCGTCGACGACACTGGAGTCAGTATCCGTGTCGACATCTGTGTCTGCCATCTGAGGTAGCGGGCGTTTTTGAGCCCCTGATGGCTTTTGAGACGCCTGGGCAGGCACTGGCTGAGAAGCCGGCTGTCCCACGGCTGTTATGTCATCGAACCTTTTATGTAAGGAGTTGACACTGTCGTGTAATACCTTCCACATATCCATCCACTCAGGTGTCGACCCCGCAGGGGGTGACATCACATTTATCGGCACCTGCTCCGCCTCCACATAAGCCTCCTCATCAAACATGTCGACACAGGCGTACCGACACACCGCACACACACAGGGAATTCTCTGACTGAGGACAGGACCCCACTAAGTCCTTTGGGGACACAGAGAGAGAGTATGCCAGCACACACCACAGCGCTATTTAATCAGGGATTTACACTACAAAGTGATTTTCCCTATAGCAGCTATAATACACAGTATTGCGCCTAAATTTAGTGCCCCCCCCTCTCTTTTTTACCCTATTGAGCCTGGAAACTGCAGGGGAGAGCCTGGGGAGCGTCCTTCCAGCGGAGCTGTGAGAGGAAATGGCGCCAGTGTGCTGGGGGAGATAGCCCCGACCCTTTCTCGGCGGGCTTCTACCGCTCTTATATTAATATATTGGCAGGGTATTTTTACACATATATAGTTTTTAGGCTATATAAAGTGTGTTTTTGCCAGTTAAGGTATTTTTTTATTGCAGCCCAGGACGCCCCCCCCCCCCCCCTTCTGGCGCCCTGCACCCATCAGTGACCGGAGCATGTGGTGTGCATAGGGAGCAATGGCGCACAGCTGCAGTGCTGTGCGCTACTTTAAAGAAGACCGGAGTCTTCAGCCGCCGATTTCCATTACGTTCTTCTTGCTTCTGGCTCTGCAAGGGGGACGGCGGCACGGCTCCGGGACCGGACGACCGAGGCTGGGCCTGTGTTCGATCCTTCTGGAGCTAATTGTGTCCAGTAGCCTAGAAGCCCAAGCTAGCTGCAAGCAGGTAGGTTCGCTTCTCTCCCCTAAGTCCCTCGTAGCAGTGAGTCTGTTGCCAGCAGATCTCACTGAAAATAAAAAACCTAATAAATACTTTCTTTACTAGAAGCTCAGGAGAGCCCCTAGTGTGCAACCAGCTCGAGCCGGGCACAGATTCTAACTGAGGTCTGGAGGAGGGGCATAGAGGGAGGAGCCAGTGCACACCAGTAGTCCTAATTCTTTCTTAGAGTGCCCAGTCTCCTGCGGAGCCCGCTATTCCCCATGATCCTTACGGAGTTCCCATCATCCACTAGGACGTCAGAGAAATAATGTTAATATTAATGATTGCACCGACACCGTAACTCAAAGCATTAACCCTCCACCGTATAACGCGGCAACAACGGCACCAACACCACTATATCCGCTGCGTGCACTACAAACTACATTCCTACCACAGGCACCAAATAACATCTCAAATCTTGAGGATGATGCACTCTACCAAAACATGATAAACCACAACATGGTCCCCTATACAATATCGCGACCAGCCTCGATGACACCTAGCTCTCTGACATTTCGCACTGTCTCTCACAAAATAGCAGCTATCACCCAACAGACACACACTCCTACTTCTAAATCACATAGCCTTACCACAGAGCAAACCGTTTCTGCAGTAGGCAATGAACCAGAGCTGCAATATAGAATAAAATAATTTATATCAATGATATCTGCTGCTTCACAATCTTCCTCTATTTCTTTTTATTTTTCTCCACTTCCTTAACCTAAACTTACTTTCACTTGAAACATCACCTGTATATAAAAGATAATAATACCACAGGTCTTGCCCTAAAAGAACAACTGATCATATTACTCTTCCCTTCAGCCATTGACTGGAAGCTATTTAACTCTTTGAACATATATTTCTGAAATAAGGTTTTGAAGTATATTTGTCATAACTTTATATGCAAGTTAAATGTTTTGTTTGTTGGCGCAGAGTTTTACAGTACAAAATTTTTAAACTCTTAAGATTATTTTTTTCTATTTGTATGTATGTGTATATACTGTATACGCGAATGTATTTATGGGGTTTTCCTTTTTTACACGTGATAAAAAAAAAAAAGATTAAAAAAAAGTAAATTATGTTGGTAGATACGAGACTTCTGTGTGGTGTGTCCTTGGCGTCATTTAGAAGGGAATGTCTGAAATAACAGGTGACTCAATTTAAGTAGGCGGTAGCCAAAAGAAGGTAATAAGTTTAAAAAATTCACCACATGTATTTGGTAATAAAAAATACAGCCAGGGTTGAATGTAGGTGGAAAAAATATATAAATATTTCATCATCGTCCAAACTATATGCGCTTAAAACACTGTGGAAAATAAGATTTTACTCACCGGTAAATCTATTTCTCGTAGTCCGTAGTGGATGCTGGGACTCCGTAAGGACCATGGGGATTAGCGGCTCCGCAGGAGACTGGGCACAGCTAAAGAAAGCTTTAGGACTACCTGGTGTGCACTGGCTCCTCCCACTAAGACCCTCCTCCAGACCTCAGTTAGGATACTGTGCCCGGAAGAGCTGACACCATAAGGAAGGATTTTTGAATCCCGGGTAAGACTCATACCAGCCATACCAATCACACCGTATAACTCGTGATACTATACCCAGTTAACAGTATGAAATATAACTGAGCCTCTCCACAGATGGCTCTACAATAACCCTTTAGTTAAGCAATAACTATAAACAAGTCTTGCAGACAATCCGCACTTGGGATGGGCGCCCAGCATCCACTACGGACTACGAGAAATAGATTTACCGGTGAGTAAAATCTTATTTTCTCTGACGTCCTAAGTGGATGCTGGGACTCCGTAAGGACCATGGGGATTATACCAAAGCTCCCAAACGGGCGGGAGAGTGCGGATGACTCTGCAGCACCGAATGAGCAAACTCTAGGTCCTCCTCAGCCAGGGTATCAAACTTGTAGACTCTTGCAAAAGTGTTTGAACCCGACCAAGTAACAGCTCGGCAAATATTGTAAAGCCGAGACCCCTCGGGCAGCCGCCCAAGAAGAGCCCCTTTCCTCGTGGAATGGGCTTTTACAGATTTAGGGTGCGGCAGTCCAGCCGCAGCATGTGCAAGCTGAATCGTGCTACAGATCCAGCGAGCAATAGTCTGCTTAGAAGCAGGAGCACCCAGCTTGTTGGGTGCATACAGGATAAATAGCGAGTCAGTTTTCATGACTCCAGCCGTCCTGGAAACATATACTTTTCAGGGCCCTGACTACGTCCAGTAACTTGGAATCCTCCAAGTCCCAAGTAGCCGCAGGCACCACAACAGGTTGGTTCACATGAAAAACTGATACCACCTTAGGAAGGAATTGGCAACGAGTCCTCAATTCCGCCTTAGCCATATAAAATACAGATAAGGGCTTTTGTATGACAAAGCCGCCAATTCTGATACACGCCTGGCCGACGCCAAGGCCCACAGCATGACCACTTTCCACGTGAGGTATTATAGCTCCACGTATTTAAGTGGCTCAACCCAATGCGACTTCAGGAAACCTAACACCACGTTGAGATCCCACGGTGCCACTTGAGGCACAAAAGGGGGCTGACTATGCAGCACTCCCTTAACAAAAGTCTGAACTTCAGGCAGTGAAGCTAGTTCTATTTTGGAAGAAATCGATAGAGCCGAAATCTGGACCTTAATGGAACTCAATTTTAGGCCCATAGTCACCTCTGACTGTAGGAAGTGCAGAAATCGACCTAGCTGAAATTTCTCCTCTGGGGCCTTCCTGGCCTCAAAGCACGCAACATATTTCCGCCATATGCGGTGATAATGGTTTGCGTTCACTTCTGTCCTAGCTTTAAATAGCGTAGGGATAACTTCCTCCGGAATGCCCTTTTCCTTCAGGATCCGGCGTTCAACCGCCAGGCCGTCAAACGCAGCCGCGGTACGTCTTGGAACAGACAGGCCCCCTGCTGCAGCAGGTCCTGTCTGAGCGGCAGAGGCCATGGGTCCTCTGAGATCATCTCTTGGAGTTCCGGGTACCAAGCTCTTTTTGGCCAACCAGGAACAATGAGTATAGTTCTTACTCCTCTCCTTCTCATTATTCTCATTACCCTGGGTAAGAGAGGCAGAGAAGGGAACACATACACCAACTGGTACACCCACGGTGTTACCAGAGCGTCCACAGCTATCGCCTGAGGGTCCCTTGACCTGGCGCAATATCCTTGTAGCCGTTTGTTGAGGCGGAACGCCATTATGCCCACCTGTGGCCTTTCCCAACAGTGTACAATCATTTGGAAGACTTCTGGATGAAGTCCCCACTCTCCCGGGTGGAGGTCGTGTCTTCTGAGAAAGTCTGCTTCTCAGTTGTCCACTCCAGGAATGAACACTGCTGACAGTGCTAACACATGATTTTCCGCCCATCGGAGAATCCTTGTGGCTTCTGCCATCGCCATCCTGCTTCTTGTGCCGCCCTGTCGGTTTACATGAGCGACCGCCGTGATGTTGTCTGACTGGATCAGCACCGGCCGGTGTTGAAGCAGGGGTCTAGCCTGACTTAGGGCATTGTAAATGGCCCTTAGTTCCGGAATATTTATGTGTAGGGAAGTCTCCTGACTTTTCCATAGCCTTGGAAGTTTCTTCCCTGTGTGACTGCCCCCCAGCCTCGAAGGCTGGCATCCGTGGTCACCAGGACCCAGTCCTGTATGCCGAATCTGCGGCCCCCTAGAAGATGAGCACTCTGCAGCCACCACAACAGCGACACCCTGGCCCTTGGAGACAGGGTTATCCGCCGATGCATCTGAAGATGCGACCCGGACCACTTGTCCCACAGATCTCACTGGAAGATCCTTGCATGGAACCTGGCGAAAGGAATTTCTTCGTAAGAAGCTACCATCTTTCCCAGGGCTCGCATGCATTGATGCACCGACACCTGTATCTGTATTAGGAGGTCTCTGTCTAGAGACGACAACTCCTTGGACTTCTCCTCCAGGAGAAACCCTTTTTATCCTGTTCTGTGTCCAGAACCATACCCAGGAACAGTAGACGCATCGTAGGAACCAGCTGCGACTTTGGAATATTCAGAAACTAGCCGTGCTGTTGTAGCACTTCCCGAGATAGTGCTACTCCGACGAACAACTGCTCCCTGGACCTCGCCTTTATAAGGAGATTGTCCAAGTACGGGATAATTATTTCGGCCATTACCTTGGTAAATACCCTCGGTGCCGGGGACAGACCAACGGCAACGTCTGGAATTGGTAATGACAATCCTGTACCACAATTTTGAGGTACTCCTGGTGAAGAGGGTAAATAGGGACATGCAGGTAAGCATCCTTGATGTCCAGTGATACCCTGAGATTCTCCAGGCTTGCAATAATCGCCCTGAGCGATTCCATTTTGAACTTGAACCTTCGTTTATAAGTGTTCAAGGCTTTCAATTTTAGAATGGGTCTCACCGAACCTTCTGGTTTCGGTACCACAACATTTTGGAATAGTAACCCCCGCCCCTGTTGAAGGAGGGGTACCTTGATTTCACCTGCTGGAAGTACAGCTTGTGAATTGCCGCCATTTTCTCAGAGACAGCAGGCAAGGCTGATTTGAGGTAACGGCGAGGGGGAGTCGCCTCGAACTCCAGCCTGTATCCCTGTGATACTATTTGCAGAACCTAGGGATCCACCTGTGGGCAAGCCCACTGGTCCCTGAAGTTCCCGAGACGCGCCCCTACCGCACCTGTCTCCACCTGTGGAGCCCCAGCGTCATGCGGTGGACTCAGAGGAAGCGGGGGAAGATTTTTGATCCTGGGAACTGGCTGCTGGTGCAGCTTTTTCCTTCTTCCCTTGTCTCTGTGCAGAAAGGAAGTGCCTTTGACCCGCTTGCTTTTCTGAAGCCGAAAGGACTGTACCCGATAATACAGTGCTTTCTTAGGCTGTGAGGAAACCCGAGGTAAAAAATTTTCTTCCCAGCTGTTGCTGTGGATACGAGGTCCCAGAGACCATCCCCAACATCCCCAAACAATTCCTAACCCTTATAAAGGCAGAATCTCCATGTGCCTTTTACAGGCAGCATCACCTGTCCACTGCCGGGTTTCTAATACCCTCCTGGCAGAATGGACATTACATTAATTCTGGATGCCAGCCGGCAAATATCCCTCTGTGCATCCTTTATATATAAGACGACGTCTTTAATATGCTCTATGTTAGCAAAATATTATCCCTGTCTTAGAGTATTAATATTATCTGACAGGGTATCAGACCACGCTGCAGCAGCACTATTTATGCTGAGGCAATTGCAGGTCTCAGTATATAACCTGAGTGTGTATATACAGACTTCAGGATAGCCTCCTGCTTTTTATCAGCAGGCTCCTTCAAGGTGGCCGTATCCTAAGACGGCAGTGCCACCTTTTTTGACCAACGTGTGAGCGCCTTATCCACCCTAAGGGATATCTCCCAACGTGACCTATCCTCTGGCGGGAAAGGGTACGACATCAGTAACTTTTTAGAAATTACCAGTTTCTTTTCGGGGGAACCCACGCTTCTTTACACACTTCATTCATTCATCGGATGGGGGAACAAAACACTGGCTGCTTTTTCTCCCCAAAAATAAAACCCCTTTTATGTGGTACTTGGGTTCATGTCAGAAATGCGTAACACATTAATCATTGCCGAGATCATGTAACGGATGTTCCTAGTGGATTCTGTATATGTCTCAACCTCGTCGACACTGGAGTCAGCCTCCGTGTCGACATTTGTGTCTGCCATCTGAGGTAACGGGCGTTTTTCTGAGCCCCTGATGGCCTTTGAGACGCCTGGGCAGGCGCGGGCTGAGAAGCCGTCTGTCCCACAGCTGTAACATCATCCAGCCTTTTATGTAAGGAGTTGACATTGTCGATTAATACCTTCCACCTATCCATCCACTCAGGTGTCGGCCCCACAGGGGGCGACATCCCATTTATCGGCCTCTGCTCCGCCTCCACGTAACCTTCCTCATCCAACATGTCGACACAGCCGTACCGACACCACACACACACAGGGAATGCTCTGACTGAGGACAGGACCCCACAAAGTCCTTTGGGGAGACAGAGAGAGTATGCCAGCACACACCAGAGCACTATATAATGCAGGGATTAACACTATAACTGAGTGAATTTTCCCCAATAGCTGCTTGTATATACAATATTGCGCCTAAATTTAGTGCCCCCCCTCTCTTTTTAACCCTTTGAGCCTGAAAACTACAGGGGAGAGCCTGGGGAGCTGTCTTCCAGCTGCACTGTGAAGAGAAAATGGCGCCAGTGTGCTGAGGGAGATAGCTCCGCCCCTTTTTTTCGCAGACTTTTCTCCCGCTTTTTTATGGATTCTGGCAGGGGTAATTTATCACATATATAGCCCTGGGACTATATATTGTGATGATTTGCCAGCCAAGGTGTCTCATATTGCCCTCAGGGCCCCCCCCCCCCCCAGCGCCCTGCACCCATCAGTGACCGGAGTGTGAGGTGTACATGAGGAGCAATGGCGCACAGCTGCAGTGCTGTGCGCTACCTTGGTGAAGACCGAAGTCTTCTGCCGCCGATTTTCCGGACTCTTCATGCTTCTGGCTCTGTAAGGGGGACGGCGGCGCGGCTCCGGGAACGAACATCAATGGCCGGCTCCATGCGGTCGATCCCTCTGGAGCTAATGGTGTCCAGTAGCCTAAGAAGCCCAAGCTACCACCAGTTAGGTAGGTTCGCTTCTTCTCCCCTTAGTCCCTCGCTGCAGTGAGTCTGTTGCCAGCAGATCTCACTGTAAAATAAAAAACCTAAATATACTTTCTTTCTAGGAGCTCAGGAGAGCCCCTAGTGTGCATCCAGCTCAGCCAGGCACAGAAATCTAACTGAGGTCTGGAGGAGGGTCTTAGTGGGAGGAGCCAGTGCACACCAGGTAGTCCTAAAGCTTTCTTTAGCTGTGCCCAGTCTCCTGCGGAGCCGCTAATCCCCATGGTCCTTACGGAGTCCCAGCATCCACTTAGGACGTCAGAGAAATAAATAGTAATGTTAATATCGTTCTTAAAATTCATAGTAACAAGAAACAAACTGCCCCCCCCCCCCACCTCTACCTCATTTTCCACATATTGCTGCTTTTTCTCTAAATATTATATTTTCAAACTTTTATGGTCATAACCCTTTATTTCATTATCCTGTAAATTACCCTAGGGTTATTGTTATAATCTATTTCTATTGGATCAGCTTGCCATGTTTTATGTTCCCAGATCATTAGATTTCTGCATGTTTCTTTGTATTCATCTTCAGCTGCAATATAATGAGAAGTTTTGTCTGCGTGTGTAGGTGAACAGGTGCATTAAGTCTCCTCATCAGAGGGCATATAGTCTCCCTGGCTGCTCTGATTGGGTATAATCTCCTATATGTGTGTTTACTGACTCATTCCATGCTGGTCCTAGTTCTCAGTTGCTACAGGAGCCCTCATCACTCTGTTACAGTGTCCGTCTATAGAATTCTCACCAGCCTCAGCATCCATCGACAGTGTCAGCTCTGGTGTCCAGCTTTTGCTCCGTACCAGCCTTCTATAAAATTACCGTGCTGTATTATCTATCTTTATTTTTGTCTTTAGTGTTAGTTAAGTACTAGCTGCTACATATAGTACTATTCCTGCGAGCAAGGTGGTTCTCAGTTACGCTCTCATTAACAACCTCTCCCTGGCTTGGCAGTCCCTCATCCCCTCAGTACTTTAGTTTTAGTTATTATGCAATTGTTTGCCTTCCCTTCTCCCCACTGATCCTCACTGCCCATGTAGTTCTCTTAGGGTTCAGTTCCTGCCGGCTTTGATTCAGGTCACCTAGGGGTTGAGCTCACACTACCGCCAGTAAGTCCTGGTGGGCATCCCAGTACCGGTAGACAGAGTCTTATGGGAAAAGCAGCTCTTTTAGGCAAAAAGACCTGCTGAGTGCGTTCTATGAGTCTCAATCCCAGGTGTACAGAGTCACTACTTGAAGACCTAAAAGCAACACTGAATTCCAAAGGAAGATCTCCATTCCGATGTGACAGTTATTTGACCATATAACACAAGAGTTTTATTATTGTAATGTGGAAGTCAACAAAGTGGTACAAGAATTATAAAACACAGGTTTTGTGACAAGGTTGTCCCAAAAGGAGGGGGGGGGGGGGGGGGGGGGAGGGGGTAGAACATATTTGGTATAGGCAAAGATATCGTTACTATCAATAGCTGTATGGCGCATATTTCAGTTAGAGGTGAGCGGGTTCAGTTCACCGAGAACCGAACCTCTCCGAACTTCACGTGGTTTACACGGATCAGAGGAAGCCTTGGTTCTTCCCGCCTTACTCGCAAAACATCATCCTGCTGTCGGATTCTCACGGGATTCGGATTCCATATAAAGAGCTGCGCGTCACCGCCATTTTCACTCGTACATTGTAGATTGAGCGGAGAGGACGTGGCTACGTTCTCTGCCTGAAAAGCCCATTATCAGCTAATATCAGCTCAATATCTGTGCTCAGTATCAGTGCTGCATTGTGGTGACCAGTATATAATACTACAGTACAATAGTCCAGTGCTGTTCTCGCTGCCCAGTGTCAGTTCTAGTATCCTCATCAGTGCTCAGTATCACTACTCATTGTCTTGTGCTGAATTGTGGTGACTAAAAGTCCAGTGTCTTGTGCCGCATATGGCTGCTGTAGGGTGCTGTGGTAGTGTCCTGTCACTGTGCATAGGTCATCATCATTCCAGTCACAGTGGTATCTGGTATCTATCTAGTGGTAACTAATTCCAGACATTAGCGTCGTCACTGCTCATTGTCTTGTGCTGCATTGTGGTGCTCAGTATACTACAGTACATTATTAATAGTCCAGTGCTGCATCTTGCTGCTCAGTGTCTGTTCTAGTATCCTCATCAGTGCTCAGTATCACTGCTCATTGTCTTGTGCTGCATTATGGTGCTCAGTATACCACAGTACATTATTAATAGTCCAGTGCTGCATCTTGCTCCTCAGTGTCTGTTCTAGTATCCTCATCAGTGCTCAGTATCACTGCTCATTGTCTTGTGCTGCATTGTGGTGCTCAGTATATTACAGTACATTACTAATAGTCCAGAGTCTTGTGCTGCATCTTACTGCTGTAGGGTGCTGTGGTAGTGTCCTGTCACTGTGCATAGGTCATCATCATTCCAGTCACAGTGGTATGTGGTATCTATCTAGTGGTATCTAATTGCAGACATTACTGCCGTCTAATTCTAGATATATTACTGGCATACAATTCCACACAAAAAATGGAGAACAAAAATTTGGAGGGTAAAAATAGGGAAAGATCAAGATCCACTTCCACCTAGTGCTGAAGCTGCTGCCACTAGTCATGGCAGAGACGATGAAATGCCATCAACGTCGTCTGCCAAGGCCGATGCCCAGTGTCATAGTAGAGAGCATGTAAAATACAAAAAAATAAGATTTTACTTACCGATAAATCTATTTCTCATAGTCCGTAGTGGATGCTGGGGACTCCGTCAGGACCATGGGGAATTAGCGGCTCCGCAGGAGACAGGGCACAAAAAGTAAGCTTTTAGGATCACATGGTGTGTACTGGCTCCTCCCCCTATGACCCTCCTCCAAGCCTCAGTTAGGTACTGTGCCCGGACGAGCGTACACAATAAGGAAGGATCTTGAATCCCGGGTAAGACTCATACCAGCCACACCAATCACACCGTACAACCTGTGATTTGAACCCAGTTAACAGTATGATAACAACGAAGGAGCCTCTGAAAAGATGGCCCACAACAATAATAACCCGATTTTTGTAACAATAATTATGTACAAGTAATGCAGACAATCCGCACTTAGGATGGGCGCCCAGCATCCACTACGGACTATGAGAAATAGATTTATCGGTAAGTAAAATCTTATTTTCTCTAACGTCCTAGTGGATGCTGGGGACTCCGTCAGGACCATGGGGATTATACCAAAGCTCCCAAACGGGCGGGAGTGCGCGGATGACTCTGCAGCACCGAATGAGAGAACTCCAGGTCCTCCTCAGCCAGGGTATCAAATTTGTAGAATTTTACAAACGTGTTCCCGCCTGACCACGTAGCTGCTCGGCAAAGTTGTAAAGCCGAGACCCCTCGGGCAGCCGCCCAAGATGAGCCCACCTTCCTTGTGGAATGGGCATTTACAGATTTTGGCTGTGGCAGGCCTGCCACAGAATGTGCAAGTTGAATTGTACTACAAATCCAACGAGCAATAGTCTGCTTAGAAGCAGGAGCACCCAGCTTTTTGGGTGCATACAATATAAACAGCAAGTCAGACTTTCTGACTCCAGCCGTCCTGGAATTATAATAAATATATATATATATATATATATATATATATATATATATATATATATATATATATATATATATATATATATATATATATATATATATATATTTATTTATTTATTTATATTTTCAGGGCCCTGACAACGTCTAGCAACTTGGAGTCCTCCAAGTCCCTAGTAGCCGCAGGCACCACAATAGGTTGTTTCAGGTGAAACGCTGACACCACCTTAGGAAGAAACTGGGGACGAGTCCACGTTCTGCCCCGTCCGAATGGAAAATCAAATATGGGCTTTTGTAAGACAAAGCCGCCAATTCTGACAATCGCCTGGCCGAGGCCAGGGCCAACAGCATGGTCACTTTCCATGTGAGATATTTCAAATCCACAGATTTCAGCGGTTCAAACCAATATGATTTGAGGAATCCCAACACTACTTTGAGATCCCACGGTGCCACTGGAGGCACAAAAGGGGCTGTATATGCAATACTCCCTTGACAAATGTCTGGACTTCAGGAACTGAAGCCAATTCTTTCTGGAAGAAAATCTACAGGGCCAAAACTTGAACCTTAATGGACCCCAATTTGAGGCTCATAGACACTCCTGTTTTCAGGAAGTGCAGAAATCGACCTAGTTGAAATTTCTTCGTGGGGCCTTCCTGGCCTCACCCACGCAACATATTTTCACCACATGTGGTGATAACGTTGTGCGGTCACCTCCTTCCTGGCTTTGACCAGGGTAGGTATGACCTCTTCCGGAATGCCTTTTCCCTTAGAATCCGGCGTTCAACCGCCATGCTGTCAAACGCAGCCGCGGTAAGTCTTGGAACAGACATGGTACTTGCTGAAGCAAGTCCCTTCTTAGCTCCTGAGGCCATTAGTCCTCTATGAGCATCTCTTGAAGTTCCGGGTACCAAGTCCCTCTTGGCCAATCCGGAGCCACGAGTATAGTTCTTACTCCTCTACGTCTTATAATTCTCAATACCTTGGTTATGAGAAGCAGAGGAGGGAACACATACACCGACTGTTACACCCACGGTGTTACCAGGACATCCACAGCTATCGCCTGAAGGTCTCGTGACCTGGCGCAATACCTGTCCCGTTTTTTGTTCGGGCGGGACGCCATCATGTCCACCTTTGGTCTTTCCCAACGGTTCACAATCATGCGGAAAACTTCCCTATGAAGTTCCCACTCTCCCGGGTGGAGGTCGTGCCTGCTGAGGAAGTCTGCTTCCCAGTCGTCCACTCCCGGAATGAACACTGCTGACAGTGCCATCACATGATTTTCCGCCTAGCGAAAAATCCTTGCAGTTTTGCCACTGCCCTCCTGCTTCTTGTGCCGCCCTTTCTGTTTACGTGGGCGACTGCCGTGATGTTATCCCACTGGATCAATACCGGCTGACCTTGAAGCAGAGGTCTTGCTAAGTTTAGAGCATTATAAATTTGCTCTTAGCTCCAGTATATTTATGTGGAGAGAATTCTCCAGACTTGATCACACTCCCTGGAAATTTTTTTCCCTGTGTGACTGCTCCCCAGCCTCTCAGGCTGGCCTCCGTGGTCACCAGCATCCAATCCTGAATGCCGAATCTACGGCCCTCTAGAAGATGAGCACTCTGTAATCACCACAGGAGAGACACCCTTGTCCTTGGATATAGGGTTATCCGCTGATGCATCTGAAGATGCGATCCGGACCATTTGTCCAGCAGATCCCACTGAAGAGTTCTTGCGTGAAATCTGCCGAATGGAATCGCTTCGTAATAAGCCACCATTTTTACCAGGACTCTTGTGCAATGATGCACTGACCCTTTTCCTGGTTTTAGGAGGATCCCGATTAGCTCGGATAACTCCCTGGCTTTCTCCTCTGGGAGAAACACCTTTTTCTGGACTGTGTCCAGAATCATCCCTAGGACCAGCAGACGTGTCGTCGGAACAACTGCGGTTTTGGAATATTTAGAATCCACCCGTGTTGTCGTAGAACTACTTGAGATAGTGCTACTCCGACCTCCAACTGTTCTCTGGACCTTGTTCTTATCAGGAGGTCGTCCATTTTCTTTGAAGACGAATCCTCATTTCGGTCATTACCTTGGTAAGGACCCGGGGTGCCTTGGACAATCCAACGGCATCGTCTGAAACTGATAGTGACAGTTCTGTACCACGAACCTGAGATACCCTTGGTGAGAAAGGCAAATTTTGGGACATGGAGGCAAGCATCCCTGATGTCCCGGGACACCATATAGTCCCCTTCTTCCCGGTTCGCTATCACTGCTCTGAGTGACTCCATCTGGATTTGAACCTTTGTAAGTGTTCAAATATTTCAGATTTAGAATAGGTCTCACCTAGCCTTCTGGCTTCAGTACCACAATATAGTGTGGAATAATACCCCTTTCCATGTTGTAGGAGGGGTAATTTTATTATCACCTGCTGGGAATACAGCTTGTGAATTGTTTTCAATACTGCCTCCCTGTCGGAGGGAGACATTGGTACAGCAGACTACAGGAACCTGCGAGGGGGAAACGTCTCGACATTCCAATCTGTACCCCTTGGATACTACTTGTAGGATCCAGGGGTCCTGTACGGTCCTAGCATCATGCTGAGAACTTGGTAGAAGCGGTGGAGGGCTTCTGTTCCTGGGAATGGGCTGCCTGCTGCAGTCTTCTTCCCTTTCCTCTATCCCTGGGCAGATATGACTCTTATAGGGACGAAAGGACTGAGGCTGAAAAGACGGTGTCTTTTTCTGCAGAGATGTGACTTAGGGTAAAAACCGGTGGATTTTCCAGCAGTTGCCGTGGCCACCAGGTCCCATGGACCGACCCCAAATAACTCCTCCCCTTTATACGGCAATACATCTTTGTGCCGTTTGGAATCTGCATCACCTGACCACTGTCGTGTCCATAAACATCTTCTTGCAGATATGGACATCGCATTTACTCTTGATGCCAGAGTGCAAATATCCCTCTGCGCATCTCGCATATATAGAAATGCATCCTTTAAATGCTCTATAGTCAATAAAATACTGTCCCTGTCAAGGGTATCAATATTTTTAGTCAGGGAATCCGACCAAGCCACCTCAGCTCTGCACATCCAGGCTGAGGCGATCGCTGGTCGCAGTATAACACCAGCATGTGTGTGTTTACTTTTTAGGATATTTTCCTGCCTCCTATCAGCTGGCTCCTTAAGTACGGCCCTATCTGTAGATGGTACCGCCACTTGTTCTGATAAGCATGTGAGCGCCTTATCCACCCTAAGGGGTGTTTCCCAACGTGCCCTAACTTCTGGCGGGAAAGGGTATACCGCCAATAATTTTCTATCGGGGGAAACCCACGCATCATCACACACTTCATTTAATTTATCTGACTCAGGAAAAACTACAGGTAGTTTTTTCACATCCCACATAATACCCTTTTTTGTGGTACTTGTAGTATCAGAAATATGTAACACCTCCTTCATTGCCCTTAACGTGTGGCCCTAAAGGAAAATACGTTTGTTTCTTCACCGTCGACACTGAAATCAGTGTCCGTGAGGTAAATGGGCGTTTTACAGCCCCTGACGGTGTTTGAGACGCCTGGACAGGTACTAATTTGATCGCCGGCCGTCTCATGTCGTCAACCGGCTTGCAGCGTGTTGACATTATCACGTAATTCCATAAATAAGCCATCCATTCCGGTGTCGACTCCCTAGAGAGTGACATCACCATTACAGGCAATTTGCTCCGCCTCCTCACCAACATTTTCCTCATACATGTCGACACACACGTACCGACATACAGCACACACATAGGGAATGCTCTGATAGAGGACAGGACCCACTAGCCCTTTGGGGAGACAGAGGGAGAGTTTGCCAGCACACACCAAAACGCTATAATTATACAGGGACAACCTTTATATAAGTGTTCCTCCCTTATAGCATTTAATATATATTCATATCGCCAAATCAGTGCCCCCCCTCTCTGTTTTAACCCTGTTTCTGTAGTGCAGTGCAGGGGAGAGCATGGGAGCCTTCCCACCAGCATTTCTGTGAGGGAAAATGGCGCTGTGTGCTGAGGAGAATAGGCCCCGCCCCCTTTTCGGCGGGCTTCTTCTCCGGAGTTTGTGATATCTGGCAGGGGTTAAATACATCCATATAGCCTCAAGGGCTATATGTGATGTATTTTTCGCCATACAGGTATTATACATTGCTGCCCAGGGCGCCCCCCCCCCGCGCCCTGCACCCTCCGTGACCGCTGTGTGAAGTGTGCTGACAACAATGGCGCACAGCTGCAGTGCTGTGCGCTACCTGATGAAGACTGAAAGTCTTCTGCCGCCTGGTTCCGGACCTCTTCAATCTTCAGCATCTGCAAGGGGGGGTCGGCGGCGCGGCTCCGGGACGAACCCCAGGGCGAGACCTGTGTTCCGACTCCCTCTGGAGCTAATGGTGTCCAGTAGCCTAAGAAGCCAATCCATCCTGCACGCAGGTGAGTTCACTTCTCTCCCCTAAGTCCCTCGTAGCAGTGAGCCTGTTGCCAGCAGGACTCACTGAAAATAAAGAACCTAAAAACTTTTTCTAAGCAACTCTTTAAGAGAGCCACCTAGATTGCACCCTGCTCGGACGGGCACAAAAACCTAACTGAGGCTTGGAGGAGGGTCATAGGGGGAGGAGCCAGTACACACCATGTGATCCTAAAAGCTTACTTTTTGTGCCCTGTCTCCTGCGGAGCCGCTAATTCCCCATGGTCCTGACGGAGTCCCCAGCATCCACTAGGACGTTAGAGAAACTAAAGTTCAGTAAAATTACCCAAAAATCTAAATTAAAAGAGTGTGTTCTTCTAAAATCACAAATCCCCAAGGAGAGTCCAATTGTGTCGGTTGCGATGCCTGACCTTCCCAACACTGAATGGGAAGAGGTAGCTCCTTCCACCATTTGCACACCCCATGCAAGTGCTGGAAGGAGCACCCACAGTCTAGTTCCTGATAGTCAAATTGAAGATGTCACTGTTGAAGTACACCAGGATGAGGATATGGGTGTTGCTGGCACTGAGGAGGAAATTGACATGGAGGATTCTGATGAGGTGGTTTAAGTCAGGCACCCGGGGAGACACCTGTTATCGGTGGAATGAATAAGGCCACTGACATGCCTGGTCAAAATACCCCCCCCCCAAAAAAATCACCTCTTCGGTGTGGAATTATTTCAACACAAAATGTAGACAACTAGTGTCAAGCCGTGTGTTGCCTTTTTCAAGCTGTAATAAGTAGGGATAAGGACGTTAACCACCTAGGACAGCTTCCCAAACTGTGTGCCGTGGCTCCCTGGGCTGCCTCGGGACACTTGCAGGGGGGCCCTGGGTTGGTGGTCCAGGACCAATTCAAATTATTCATGGCTAATAACACAGGCAAAACCAGTGCTGGTGGCTGCCAGTCATAAAATAGGTGGTCAAACAGAAGCAAATCTTGTCCATCACCACACAACTGACCCTAAGGATGACATATAAACGCGATCTACTTAATGTAATATTTCTTTTTTTATGACACTGGTGACTTTTTCTGACGTCTGTGTACATTCTCGGTATCGCCTGCCTAAAGAAGGGGAACCTAGATGGTGGTTGGTACCGGGGACACACTACCTCAAGCAATTCTCTAAGTCCCTGTGAACTAACCGCGGATACCGGATGCACGTCTAACATCAACATAGTTGTCCAGGCCTGAGTTATCCGCTTTGCAACAGGATGACTGCTGTGATATGTCATCTTCCTCGCAAAGGACTGTTGTACAGTCAATTGCTTACTGGAAGTAGTACAAGTGGTCTTCTGACTTTTTTCTTCTGGGATGACGATTGACTCCCAGCAGCAACAACAGCAGTAGGTGTTACACTCAAGGATCCATTGGAGGAATCCCAGTTAGGAGAGTACTCGTCAGACTTGCCAGTGACATGGCCTGCAGGACTATTGGCGTTCCTGTCTAAGGAGGAAATTGACACTGAGGGAGTTGGTGGTGTGTTTGCAGGAGCTTGGGTACAAGAGGAAGAAGGGATTTAGTTGTGCTTCCGCTGTCACCCAAAGTTTTTGAACTTGTCAATGACTTCTGATGAATGTGCTCCAGGTGATGTATAAGGGATGATGTTCCTAGGTCAGTGTATTCCAAACTTTTTTTGAATCACTGCGCCCTAGAATATCAGATTTTTTTTCACAGCACCCCTAGGTCAAAAATTTCTTATTGGGTA
The DNA here is from genome assembly GCF_028390025.1 of Pseudophryne corroboree. Lineage (NCBI taxonomy): Eukaryota > Metazoa > Chordata > Amphibia > Anura > Myobatrachidae > Pseudophryne > Pseudophryne corroboree. The sequence continues at coordinate 388,220,849 of NC_086448.1, read as the reverse complement.
AGAAAGAAATTTTGAGTAGAAATAAGATTTTACTCACCGGTAAATCTATTTCTCGTAGTCCGTAGTGGATGTTGGGACTCCGTAAGGACCATGGGGAATAGCGGCTCCGCAGGAGACTGGGCACAACTAAAGAAAGCTCTAGGACTACTTGGTGTGCACTAGCTCCTCCCACTATGACCCTCCTCCAGACCTCAGTTAGGATACTGTGCCCGGAAGAGCTGACACAATAAGGAAGGATTTTGAATCCCGGGTAAGACTCATACCAGCCACACCAATCACACCGTATAACTCGTGATACTATACCCAGTTAACAGTATGAAATATAACGGAGCCTCTCAACAGATGGCTCAACAATAACCCTTTAGTTAACAATAACTATATACAAGCATTGCAGACAATCCGCACTTGGGATGGGCACCCAGCATCCACTACGGACTACGAGAAATAGATTTACCGGTGAGTAAAATCTTATTTTCTCTGACGTCCTAAGTGGATGCTGGGACTCCGTAAGGACCATGGGGATTATACCAAAGCTCCCAAACGGGCGGGAGAGTGCGGATGACTCTGCAGCACCGAATGAGCAAACTCAAGGTCCTCCTCAGCCAGGGTATCAAATTTGTAGAATTTTGCAAAAGTGTTAGACCCTGACCAAGTAGCAGCTCGGCAAAGTTGTAAAGCCGAGACCCCTCGGGCAGCCGCCCAAGAAGAGCCCACCATCCTCGTGGAATGGACTTTTACAGATTTAGGATGCGGCAGTCCAGCCGCAGAGTGCGCAAGCTGAATTGTGCTACAGATCCAGCGAGCAATAGTCTGCTTTGAAGCAGGAGCACCCAGCTTGTTGGGTGCATACAGGATAAATAGAGAGTCAGTTTTCCTGACTCCAGCCGTCCTGGAAACATATTTTCAAGGCCCCGACTACGTCCAGTAACTTGGAATCCTCCAAGTCCCTAGTAGCCGCAGGCACCACAATAGGTTGGTTCAAATGAAGCGCCGATACCACCTTAGGGAGGAATTGGGGACGAGTCCTCAATTCTGCCCTATCCATATGGAAAATCAGATAAGGGCTTTTACATGACAAAGCCGCCAATTCTGACACACGCCTGGCCGAAGCCAAGGCCAATAGCATAACCACTTTCCACGTGAGATATTTCAAATCCACGGATTTAATTGGCTCAAACCAATGTGACTTTAGGAAACCCAACACCACGTTGAGATCCCAAGGTGCCACTGGAGGAACAAAAGGAGGCTGAATATGCAGCACTACCTTAACAAATGTCTGGACTTCAGGCAGTGAAGCCAGTTCTTTCTGGAAGAAAATCGACAGAGCCGAAATCTGGACCTTAATGGAACCCAATTTTAGGCCCATAGTCACCCCTGACAGTAGGAAGTGCAGAAAACGGCCCAGCTGAAATTCCTCCGTTGGGGCCTTCCTGGCCTCACACCACGCGACATATTTACGCCAAATGCGGTGATAATGGTTTGCGGTCACTTCTTTCCTAGCTTTAATCAGCGTAGGAATGACTTCCTCCGGAATGCCCTTTTCCTTCAGGATCCGGTGTTCAACCGCCATGCCGTCAAACGCAGCCGCGGTAAGTCTTGGAACAGACAGGGCCCCTGCTGCAGCAGGTCCTGTCTGAGCGGCAGAGGCCATGGGTCCTCTAAGATCATTTCTTGAAGTTCCGGGTACCAAGCTCTTCTTGGCCAATCCGGAACAATGAGTATAGTTTTTGCACCTCTTCTCCTTATTATCCTCAGTACCTTGGGTATGAGAGGAAGAGGAGGGAACACATATACTGACTGGTACACCCACGGTGTCACTAGAGCGTCCACAGCTATTGCCTGAGGGTCTCTCGACCTGGCGCAATATCTTTCTAGCTTTTTGTTTAGGCGGAACGCCATCATGTCCACCTGTGGCCTTTCCCAACGGTTTACAATCAGTTGGAAGACTTCTGGATGAAGTCCCCACTCTCCCGGGTGGAGGTCGTGTCTGCTGAGGAAGTCTGCTTCCCAGTTGTCCACTCCCGGAATGAACACTGCTGACAGTGCTAATACGTGATTTTCCACCCATCGGAGAATCTTTGTGGCTTCTGCCATCGCCATCCTGCTTCTTGTGCCGCCCTGTCGGTTTACATGGGCGACTGCCGTGATGTTGTCTGACTGGATCAGTACCGGCTGGTTTTGAAGCAGGGGTCTTGCCTGACTTAGGGCATTGTAAATGGCCCTCAGTTCCAGAATATTTATGTGTAGGGAAGTCTCCTGACTTGACCATAGTCCTTGGAAGTTTCTTCCCTGTGTGACTGCCCCCCAGCCTCGAAGGCTGGCATCCGTGGTCACCAGGACCCAGTCCTGTATGCCGAATCTGCGGCCCTCTTGAAGATGAGCACTCTGCAGCCACCACAGCTGAGACACCCTGGTCCTTGGAGACAGGGTTATCAACCGATGCATCTGAAGATGCGATCCGGACCACTTACCAACAGGTCCCACTGAAAAGTTCTTGCATGGAACCTGCCGAATGGAATTGCTTCGTAGGAAGCTACCATTTTTCCCAGGACTCGCGAGCAGTGATGCACCGACACCTGTTTTGGTTTCAGGAGGCCTCTGACTAGAGATGACAGCTCCTTGGCTTTCTCCTCCGGGAGAAACACTTTTTTCTGGTCTGTGTCCAGAATCATTCCCAGGAACAGTAGACGCGTCGTAGGGACCAGCTGTGACTTTGGAATATTTAGAATGCAACCGTGCTGTTGTAGCACCTCCTGAGATAGTGCTACCCCGACCAACAACTGCTCCCTGGACCTCGCCTTTATTAGGAGATCGTCCAAGTACGGGATAATTAAAACTCCCTTTTTTCGAAGGAGTATCATCATTTCGGCCATTACCTTGGTAAATACTCTTGGTGCCGTGGACAGGCCGAACGGCAACGTCTGGAATTGGTAATGACAATCCTGTACCACAAATCTGAGGTACTCCTGGTGAGGATGGTAAATGGGGACATGCAGGTAAGCATCCTTGATGTCCAGCGATACCATGTAATCCTCCTCGTCCAGGCTTGCAATAACCGCCCTGAGTGATTCCATCTTGAACTTGAATTTTTTTAAATATGTGTTCAAGGATTTCAAATTTAAAATGGGTCTCACCGAACCGTCCGGTTTCGGTACCACAATCATTGTGGAATAGTAACCCCGTCCTTGTTGAAGGAGGGGCACCTTGACTATCACCTGCTGGGAATACAGCTTGTGAATTGCTTCTAGCACAGCCTCCCTGCCTGAGGGAGTTGTTGGCAAGGAAGATTTGAGGAAACGGCGGGGGGGGAGACGTCTCGAATTCCAGCTTGTACCCCTGAGATACCACTTGAAGGATCCAGGGATCCACCCGTGAGCGAGCCCACTGATTGCTGAAGTTTTTGAGCCGGCCCCCCACCGTACCTGGCTCTGCCTGTGGAGCCCCACCGTCATGCGGCGGACTTAGAGGAAGCGGGGGAGGGCTTTTGTTCCTGGGAATTGGCTGTATGCTGCAGCTTTTTCCCCCTACCTCTGCCTCTGGGCAGAAAGGAAGCGCCTTTTCCCCGCTTGCCCTTCTGGGGCCGAAAGGACTGTACCTGATAATACGGTGCTTTCTTTGGCTGTGAGGGAACATGGGGTAAAAATGCTGACTTCCCCAGCTGTTGCTGTGGAAACGAGGTCTGAGAGACCATCCCCAAACAACTCCTCACCCTTATAAGGCAAAACTTCCATGTGCCTTTTAGAATCTGCATCCCCTGTCCACTGCAGAGTCCATAATCCTCTCCTGGCAGAAATGGACATTGCACTTATTTTAGATGCCAGCCGGCAAATATCCCTCTGTGCATCTCTCATGTATAAGACTGAGTCTTTTATATGCTCTATGGTTAGCAATATAGTGTCCCTGTCTAGGGTATCAATATTTTCTGACAGGGAATCTGACCACGCAGCTGCAGCACTGCACATCCATGCTGAAGCTATAGCTGGTCTCAGTATAATACCTGTGTGTGTATATACAGACTTCAGCATAGCCTCCTGCTTTCTATCAGCAGGTTCCTTTAGGGCGGCCGTATCCGGAGACGGTAGTGCCACCTTCTTTGACAAGCGTGTGAGCGCTTTATCCACCCTAGGGGTTGTTTCCCAACGTGACCTATCCTCTGGCGGGAAAGGGTACATGACGTAATCAGTAACCTTTTAGAAATTGCCTGTTTCTTATCGGGGGAAGCCCACGCTTCTTCACACACTTCATTTAATTCCTCAGATGGGGGAAAAACCACTGGTAGTTTTTTCTCCCCAAACATAATACCCTTTTTTGTGGTACCTGGGGTAAGATCAGAAATGTGCAACACATTTTTCATTGCCTCAATCATGTAACGTGTGGCCCTATTGGAAATTACATTAGTCTCATCGTCGTCGACACTGGTATCAGTATCCGTGTCGACATCTGTGTCTGCCATCTGAGGTAGCGGGCGTTTTAGAGCCCCTGATGGCCTTTGAGACGCCTGGGCAGGCACGAGCTGAGAAGCCGGCTGTCCCATATTTGGTATGTCGTCAAACTTTTTATGTAAAGAGTTGACACATTCACGTAATTCCTTCCACAAGTCCATCCACTCAGGTGTCTGCCCCGCAGGGGGTGACATCACATTTATCGGCATCTGCTCCGCCTCCACATAAGCCTCCTCATCAAACATGTCGACACAGCCGTACCGACACACCGCACACACAGGGAATGCTCTGACTGAGGACAGGACCCCACAAAGCCCTTTGGAGAGACAGAGAGAGTATGCCAGCACACACCAGAGCACTATATAATACAGGGATTACACTATAACTGAGTGATTTCCCCTTATAGCTGCTATATATTTATATACTGCGCCTAAATTTAGTGCCCCCCCCCCCCCCCTCCTCTCTTTTTTACCCTTTGTTGCTTGAAACTGCAGGGGAGAGCCTGGGAGCGATCCTTCCAGCGGAGCTGTGAGGGAAAAATGGCGCCAGTGTGCTGAGGGAGATAGCCCCGCCCCTTTTTTGGCGGGCTTCTCCCGCTTTTTTGAGGAATTCTGGCAGGGGTATTTTTCACATATATAGCCTCTGGGACTATATATTGTGATATTTAGCCAGCCAAGGTGTTAATATTGCTGCTCAGGGCGCGGCGCGGCGCCCCCCCCCCCCCCAGCGCCCTGCACCCATCAGTTACCGGAGTGTGATGTGTGCATGAGGAGCAATGGCGCACAGCTGCAGTGCTGTGCGTTACCTTGTTGAAGACCGAAGTCTTCTGCCGCCGATTTTCCAGACCACTTCTTGCTCTGTAAGGGGGGACGGCGGCGCGGCTCCGGGACCGAACGATCGAGGTCGGGTCCTGTGTTCGATCCCTCTGGAGCTAATGGTGTCCAGTAGCCTAAGAAGCCCAAGCTAGCTGCAAGCAGGTAGGTTCGCTTCTTCTCCCCTTAGTCCCTCGTAGCAGTGAGTCTGTTGCCAGCAGATCTCACTGTAAAATAAAAAACCTAAAATTATACTTTTTCTAGGAGCTCAGGAGAGCCCCTAGTGTGCATCCAGCTCAGCCGGGCACAAGATTCTAACTGAGGTCTGGAGGAGGGTCATAGTGGGAGGAGCCAGTGCACACCAGGTAGTCCTAAAGCTTTCTTTAGTTGTGCCCAGTCTCCTGCGGAGCCGCTATTCCCCATGGTCCTTACGGAGTCCCAGCATCCACTTAGGACGTCAGAGAAATGCAGTTGTACCCAATGTCCACTTAACCACGGACATGTGGACAAGTGGAGCAGGACAGACTCAGGAATATATGACTGTGACAGCCCACTGGGTAGATGTATTGCCTCAGCCAGCAAGAACAGTAGCGGCGGCACCAGTAGCAGCATCTCACAAACGCCAACTCGTTCCTAGGCAGGCTACGCTTTGCATCACCGCTTTCCATAAGAGGCATACAGCTGACAACCTCTTACGGAAACTGAGGAACATCATCGCAGAATGGCTTACCCCAATTGGAATCTCCTGGGGATTTGTGACATCGGACAACGCCACCAATTTTGTGCGTGTATTACATGTGGCCAAATTCCAGCACGTCCCATGTTTTGCACATACAATGAATTTGGTGGTGCAGAAAAAGAGATGCTGTCGGTGGCCCGAAGAATTGTGGGCCACTTTCGGCATTCAGCCACCGCGTGCCAAAGACTGGAGCGCCAGCAAACACTCCTGAACATGCCCTGCCATCAGCTGAAGCAAGAGGTGGTAACTAGGTGGAATTCAACCCTCTATATGCTTCAGAGGATGGAGGAGCAGCAAAAGGCCATTCAAGCCTATACATCTGCCTACGATATAGGCAAAGAACCGGGAATGCACCTGACTCAAGCACAGTGGAGAATGATTTCCATGTTGTGCAAGGTTCTCCAACCCTTTGAACTTGCCACACGTGAAGTCAGTTCAGACACTGCCAGCCTGAGTCAGGTCATTCCCCTCATCAGGCTTTTGCAGAAGCAGCTGGAGATATTGGAGGAGCTAAAACGGAGCGATTCTGTTAGGCATGTGGGACTTGTGGATGGAGCCCTTCATTCACAACCAGGATTCATGGGTGGTCAATCTGTTGAAATCAGAGCACTACATTTTGGCCACCGTGCTCGATCCTAGGTTTAAAGCCTACGTTGTCTCTCTCTTTCTGGCAGACACAAGTCTGCAGATGCTCAAAGACCTGCTGGTGAGACAATTGTCAAGTCAAGCGGAACGTGACCCGCCAACAGCTCCTCCTTCATTTTCTCCCGCTACTGGAGCTGCCAGGAAAAGGACAACATTTCCAAAACCACCCGCTGGCGGTGATGCAGGGCAGTCAGGAGCGATGGACGACATCTGGTCCGGACTGAAGGACCTGCCAACGATTACCGACATGTCGCCTACTGTCACTGCATATGATTCTGTCACCATTGAAAGAATGGTGGAGGATTATATGAGGGACAGCATCCAAGTAGGCACGTCAGACAGTCCGTACGTATACGGGCAGGAAAAAATAGGCAATTTGGAGGCCCTTGCACAAACTGGCTTTATTTTACATAGGTTGCCCCCCCCCTCCAGTGTGTACTCCGAAAGAGTGTTTAGTGCAGCCGGTAACCTGGTCAGCGATCGGCGTAGGAGGTTACTTCCAGAAATTGTGGAGAAAATGATGTTCATCAAAATGAATTATAAATTCCTCCGTGGAGACATTTACCAGCAATTGCCTCCAGAAAGTACACAGGGACCTTTGATGGTGGATTCTAGTAGGGACAAATTAATACTCTGAGGAGGGGGGGATGTACACAGTGAAAGGGGTGAGGAATCGGACGATGAGGAGGAGGTGGACATCCTGCCACTGTAGAGCCAGTTTGTGCAAGGAGAGATTGATTGCTTCTTTTTTGGTGGGGGCCCAAACCAACCAATCATTTTAGCCACAGTCGTGTGGTAGATCCTGTCGCTGAAATTATTGTTTTTTTAAAATGTGCATGTCCTGTTTGTACAACATAAGGGTGGGTGGGAGGACCCAAGGACAATTCCATCTTGCACCTCTTGTTTTTATTTTTTATCTTTGCATCATGTGCTGTTTGTGGACTATTTGTTTAAGTGCCATCCTGTCTGACACTGCAGTGACACTACTAAGATGGGCCAGGTGTTTGTGCTGCCCACTTGGGTCGCTTAGCGACCTCTGTGCAAATTTTAGGACTAAACATAATATTGCGAGGTGTTCAAAATAGACTGGAAATGAGTGGAAATTATGGTTATTGAGGTTAATACTACTATAGGCTCAAAATTACCCCCAAATTCTATGATTTAAGCTGTTTTTGAAAGAATAGAAAAAAAACACCAGAATCTGACAAAAATTCTTAAGGGAGGTTTTGCCAAAACGCGTCCGAATCTAAAACCCGAAAAATGCCCGCTGCACATCTGTAATTTCAGTATGTTTTATTTTAGAAAAGATATAAAAAAGTGAAGAAAGTAAAAGTATGTAGTATAATAGATGGACCTTATAAAGAGGTGATTGGAAAAGTTTAGGAGTAATATGAAGGTTGCGTAAAAGTTTGAAGGACTAGAAGAAGGGTCTGTTTTCAGAAGGACAAAAGAAAGACTATTGTAGTAAGCGAGATAATGAGATGACACCTAATCATCCCACACACGACAATGATATTGCAATGTCCAAAGAAAACTGTACAGTCACAAAAGACAATAAAGACATTGATTCCATGTTACTTGACAATGAACCACTATGAGAAATATAGAAATTATCCTGTTCCAGAGAAAAAAAATTATATTATAATATATATATATATATAAATAAATGTATGTGTACATACATATATATATATATATATATATATATATATATATATATATATATATATATATATATATATATAAGCAGCGGTCAGGCTCAGCACTCCTTAACAGGGAGAGAAAACTTGCTGCGGTGCCATCTGAGGTTATAGTCTGGATCCTGTATGTAGCTTTGGTAGCAGAGGCACTCAGCAGACTAGTGAATGAACATACAGTATCAGACTCCACAGTTCCTGATAAATTCAAGAAAATAGCACAGAGGTCGAAATTTGATCCTAACACCAATAGTCCATCAATTAGGACGTTTTCTCGTTTAACAGAACAAAATTTATCAGAAAGAAGTGACTAAGCCGTATCATTCCAATTTGAGCCGACAGGAATTAACAGCACTGGACGATTTTCCAAAAGGACAGACCTGGCGATACGTAGTGCAGATAAGGGTGGCGTTATAGTCATACAGGACTAGTCTGATTATGTATTGGAAAGCAAGCGCAAACTGTCTGATCAACAGACGTATAGTCCTTTATCTTATGATCCAACAACATGGTTCAAACAGGAATTGGATGAATTGACAAGCTAATTTATCAGGGATTTTATCCTCAGAACAAAAGCGGGCCATGACAGTGGATCACCCTAAGATTCCACTGTTTTACACGGTACCAAAAGTACATAAATCATTGGTTAATCCACCTGGCCGACCCATTGTGTCGGCCAGGAATTCTTTATATTACCCAGTAGCAATCTTTTTAGATGCTTATTTAAACCCGTGTATTCAGGCGATTCCATCATATTTGAAAGACACGACAGCCTTATTGGTAACTCTACAATCATTGGTTACGCCACCAGAGTATTTAACCCTATGCAGTGCCGACGTAACTAGTCTCTACACCTGCATCCCGCATGATGCAGGTGTAGAGGCAGTTCGTCGGTTGATTACAGATAATCCCCTTTACCTAGGACCATAGGTAGACTTGTTTCTGAAACTGCTAACTTCGGTCTTAACACGTAATTCTTTTTACTTTTGATGGTCGTATATACTTACAGGTACTTTGTTGTGCGATGGGGTCCCCTGTAGCCCCATCGTACGCCAATGCCTTTATGTATTCAATTGAAAACACACTGTTTGGTCCTCTTTTGGTTTCTTCTATGTACCTCTACAAGAGGTACATAGATGATCTCCTCATCTAGTGGCAGGGACCACAGGAACAATTGATGAATTTGTTGGAGGCACATAATTAGACTGGGAGTCCAGTCAAATTCACATACCAGATGTCCCCTTTGGAGATCCATTTTTTGGATGCGGTAATAAAGTTGCAGGAAGGCCGATTACAAACGGCTTTGTATACCAAACCTACAGACCGTAATTCAGTTTTACACTATACTAGTTCTCATCCTTTATCATTACGCAAGGGATTACCACAGTCACAATTTCTGAGAGCCAGATGCATTATTTCTGATACAGAACAGGTAGAATCCACCTTAGATCAGATGGTGCACAAATTTGAACAGCGTGGATAGCCACGCCCTGACTTGTTGACAAGTAAAAACAAAGTCATGGGTCTATCCAGGGAAAGATTGTTAAATCTGCCTATTGAGGTTGATAAAAAAACAATTGACCCGCAGAATACCGTGGGTCAATAATTATACAGCAGCTACCACAACTATTACTGAACAGGTCAAGAAGCTCTGGCCAATAATAAATACTGACAATGCACTACCAGCACTGTTGGGCTCCCGGGTACTACCTAGCTACACCAGGGGTCCCAAAATAGCCGATAAGGTAGTCAAACTTGATGTATTTCCGCTCACTAAACAAACTCATTTTCTACGTCCAAAGGTTGGATGTTTTCGTTGTTTAGGTTGCTCCACATGTAATACCCTATTAACTGGTTCCACATTTTGCTATCCACACACAGGTAAAACATTTAAAATACGAAATCGAGTGACCTGTACGACCACTCATGTCGTTTATATGTTGAAATGCCCCTGCGGTCTTGCTTACGTGGGCAAGACGCAGTGGCAATTTCGTGAACGGATGGCCCTTCATAGAAGTGCCATTAAGCAGGCAAAAGAGAAGGGGACCAGTGAACAACCTCTGGTCCGCCATTGTTTAACCGCTAAACACAATGAAGTGAGCTTACGATCTATCATTATTGACCATGTGCCCCAGCTCCACAGAGGAGGAGATTGTAACAGGATCTTACTACAGAGAGAGAGAAAGTAGATGGATCCATGTACTTAACACTGTATCCCCGGGGGGTTTGAATGAAACTCTGGGGCTACAGTGTTTTCTTTAATTAGGTACAATCAGTTTATAGGGATCACCATTATTGCTTTATTAATTCATATTATGTTCATTTATATTGTCATGTTTATTGTTAATGCCCATTGCTTTGTACTCTGTATTGACAGGCATCTCTCTATTGTTACATTAGGGCAGTGGTTTCCAAACTTTTTTGAATCACGGCGCCCTAGAATATCAGAATTTTTTTTCACGGCACCCCTAGGCCAAAAATTTCTTATTAAGAAATTTAGAAAGAAATATTACATTAAGTAGATTGCGTTTATATGTCATCCTTAGGGTCAGTTGTGTGGTGAGGAACAAGATTTGCTTCTGTTTGGCTACATATTTTATGACTGGCAGCCACCAGCACTGGTTTTGCCTATTATATTGACCATGAATAATTTGAATTGGTCCTGGAACACCAACCCAGGGCACCCCTGCAAGTGTCCCGAGGCACCCCAGGGAGCCACGGCACACAGTTTGGGAACCTCTTCATTAGGGCATCTCTGGCTCAATAGAGGGCTTAATATATAGCCCTAGTTTACCTTGCATAGTATGTTATACGGAGTAGTTCTGATTAAGCCCCGCAACCAGCAATTGTCACTCGATGTTTTTAATATTAGGCTTACTGAGGTAGTTAAGGATGTACTCTTAATGAACTTTTAACATGCACTGTTTTGTTTTTGTTTTTATGTATAGGCGTCCCTTAGCAACATCCTTAAACATCCTCTCATCGGCTCTCCCTGTCCGGCGCGGTCTGTTGACGTCAACGTTCTGTGACCCGCGATATCAGCGGCTGGACGCGGCGGGAATGGCAGCGTCGGACAGGTGAGTGATGTTAGACATTATGAGCACTTGTTAGAGTAGGTATAAAAGTTGTGGTTTTTTGCACTTGTGTATGTATTGCTTGTCCCTGAAGACTGGGTATCGCCCCAAAACGGCGTAGGACCGGAATAAAGGCTGTATGTTCATTCACTAGTCTGTTGAGTGCCTCTGCTTCCAAAGATAGATAGATAGAGATATATATATATATATATATATATATATATTATATATATATATATATATATATATATACACACATATATACATATATACATATATACATATATACATACATATATACACATACACACACACACACACACACACACACACACACATATATATACATACACATACATATACATATACACACACGAACGTTATGGTAAGAACTTACCGTTGATAACGTGATTTCTCTTATGTCCACAGGATATAATTGGGATATTGTCAAGCGACAGCTAAAATGGCACCAACATGGTCACGAGCTTTCTGGCCTCCCAGGATGCATTGGGGCCTCCACTATATAGTCCCGCCCACTAACTCAGTCAGATCAGTTCTTTCCACAGCGATTTTAGGCAGGAATTTTAGGTAGAGACCTGTACAGGCGATAAGAACACACATGCACACCCTTCCATACAAGAAGGAAGAGGTTTTAGTGATTGTCTAGATCAGAGGTTCTCAAACTCGGTCCTCGGGGGCCCACACAGTGCATGTTTTGCAGGTCTCCTCACAGAATCGCAAGTGAAATAATTAGCTCCACCTGCGGATCTTTTAAAATGCGTCAGTGAGTAATTAATACACCTGTGCACCTGCTGGGTTACCTGCAAAACATGCACTGTGTGGGCTCCCGAAGACAGAGTTTGAGAACCTCTGGTCTAGATCCTCAAATCAGATGCGTCAGGGTGGGATCCCTGTGGACATAAGAGAAATCACGTTATCAGCGGTAAGTTCTTACCATAACGTTCATTTCTCTGGCTGGGTCCACAGGATTATCCACAGGATAACATTGGGATTCCCAAAGCCATTTTAGTGGTGGGGACGCTCCTGATTGCACAGGAGGACCTTTCGCCCGAAGTCTGCGTCATGAGAAGCAAGAGTATCCAAGGCATAATGTCTGATGAATGTGTTTATGGAAGACCATGTGGCTACCCTACATATCTGTTCTGCTGAAGCACCCTGCTGTGCTGCCCAAGAAGGACCTACCTTACGTGTAGAGTGTGCAGAGACATTAGCCGGAATAGGGAGATCTGCATGAGAATAAGCTTCAGATATTACCATTCAGAGCCATCTCGCCACCTGTTTACTAGCAGGCCAACCTCTCCTATGGAATCCGTAGAGGATGAAGAGGGAATCTGTTTTCCTGATGGCACTAGTACGATCAATGTAGATTTTTAAAGCCCGGACCACGTCCAGCGACGCTTCTCCCACAGATAGTCCAGATACCTGAAAGGCTGGGACTACAATCTCTTCATTCAGGTGAAACTTTGACACCACCTTTGGAAGATAACTAGATCTCGTTCTGAGAACTGCTCTGTCTGGAAAAAAAAAATCTTAGGAAAGGAGACTTACAAGATAATGCTCCTAAATCAGAGGTTCCCAAACTGTGTGCCGTGGCTCCCTGGGGTGCCTCGGGACACTTGCAAGAGTGCCCTGGGTTGGTGGTCCAGGACCAATTCAAATTATTCATGGTCAATGTAATAGGCAAAACCAGTGCTGGTGGCTGCCAGTCATAAAATATGTGGCCAAACAGAAGCAAATATTGTCCCTCACCTCACAACTGACCCTAAGGATGACATAAACGCGATCTACTTAATGTAATCTTTCTTTCTAAATTTCTCAATAAGAAATTTTAGGCCTAGGGGTGCCGTGAAAAAAATTCTGATATTCTAGGGCGCCGCGATTCAAAAAAGTTTGGAAACCACTGTCCTAAATCTGACACTCTTCTGGCTGACGCCATTGCCAGTACAAAAATAAACTTTAACCATTAACTACTTAAGATCTGTTCTCTCAAGTGGTTCAAACAAAAGGACCCTGGAGAAATTTTAGAACCAAATACAAATCCCAGGGAGCTGCAGGAGGAACAAATGGAGGTTGAATATGTACTACTCCTTGGAAAAACGTACGTACATCCTGTAGGTCAGCAATCTTCTGCTGAAACCATACAGTAAAACGCTGAGACTTGCACCCTCAAGGAAGCAACCTTCAACCCTTTACCCAATCCTGCCTGCAGGAAATTCAAAATCCTAGCTACTTTAAAGATCTCGGATTGTAATTTTTTCCAGAACACCAATGAATATAGGCTTGCCATATTCTATGATACACATGGGCCGAACAAGGCTTTCTTGCTCTAAGCATGGTTTGGATTACTTGCTTTGAAAATCCTTTAGCCTCTAAGATAGAGGTTTCAGCAGCCACGCCGTCAAAGATAGGCGGTCCAGATGACTGTGACAACAAGGACCCTGCATTAACAGATCTGGACGTTGAGGGAGCAATATCTGTGCTTGCACGAACATTCTCAACAGATCTGTGTACCAATGCCTTCTTTGCCAAGCTGGAGCTATTAGAATGATTGCTCCTTTTGCCTGTTTTATCTTTCTCACTACTCTGGGTAACAGAGATATTGGAGGGAACAGATACGCCAGCTGAAACCTCCATTCTCCTGACAGTGCGTCTACCAGGACCGCTCCTGGGTCCCTTGTTCTTGATGCGTATCTCAGAACCTTGTTGTTTAGACGAGACGCCATAAGGTCTATCTCCGGTAGACCCCATCTGTTCACCAGTGTCTGAAACACTTCTGGGTTTAGTAGTGCCCATTCGGTTTCCTGAATGGTGTGCAGACTGAGAAAATCTGCTTCCCAATTTAGTACACCCGGGACAAATACTGCTGACAATGCCAGGAAATGGAGTTCTGTCCATTTTAGAATGGGGGTTACTTCCTCCATCAGACTCTTGCTTTGAGTTCCTCCTTGATGATTGAGGTATGCTACTACCGTCGCATTGTCTTAGCAGATCTGGACTGGCCTTCCTTGTAGATTGTACTTTGCCTGAACCAGAGCCAAGTAAATGGCTCTTATTTCTAACAGATTTATCGGCAGGCGACTTTCCCTTGCGGTCCATTTTCCCTGGAACCATAGGCTTCCGAGTACCGCCCCCCAGCCTTGCAGGCTGGCATCTGTTGTCAGGACTTGCCACTCTTTTATCCAAAAGGGTCTCCCCTTGTTTAAATGGTCTGTCTGTAGCCACCACGCTAGAGACCTTTTTACATTTATTGCAATCTTTATCATCTGCTTCTTTAATGTTTGAGGATTTCCGTTACATTTGGTCAAAATGAGATGCTGCAACGGTCTGGAGAGGAATTGCGCATATTCCACCATGTCGAAGGTTGATACCATCAGACCCAACAGTCGCATTGCTGCATGGACTGACATTGTCTGGGCTTGCAACACTTCCTGAGCCATGACCTTCACCTTGACTATCTTTTTCTCTGGTAAGAGAACTTTCTGTAGGTCTGAATCCAATATGGCTCCCAAATGAACCATCCGCTGTGACGGATTCAGGGACGACTTTTCCCAATTTATGAGCCACCCGTGTCTCTGTAAACAAACTATCGTCTTTTGGAGATGGCTCAACAGTAAATCTTGAGACTGTGCTAAGATTAACAGGTCGTCAGGTATGGGAATATTCTTATCCCTGGTTTGCGCAGACAAGCTGCCATAACCACCATGATCTTGGTAAACACCCTGGGTGCTGTAGCTAGCCCAAAAGGCAGAGCTTGGAACTGGAAATGTTCCTGGAGGATGGCAAACCTGAGGTAACACTGATGTGATAGTGCTATAGGCACATGTAGGTAAGCATCCCGTACATCCAGAGATACCATGTAATCTCCCATTTCCATAGCAAACATTATGGAGCGTAACGTCTCCATGTGGAACTTCGGGATCCATATGTAGTTGTTCAACATTTTCAGATTTAGAATTGGTCGATATGACCCATTTGGTTTCTGGATTAGAAATAGATTGGAGTATTACCACTGTCCCTTTTGTGATGGAGGTACTGGGACAATCACACCTGGCTGCAGTAATTTTTGGACTGCTTCTTGCAGGGCATTGGCCTTCGACTCTATACGAGACGGGCTGGTGCAAAAAAATCTTTGAGGAGGCTGCCTCCTGAATGGGAACCCATACCCCTGAGATACTACCTTCTGCACCCAGGCATCTGTTGTTGACTGTTGCCATATGTGTGCAAATTGAAGGAGTCGGCCCCCAACCCTGGAATCCTCCAGGCGGAAGCCCGCCTCTTCAGGCTGAGGGTTTCTGTTCAGGTTTGGAAGCTGGCTTCTTGCTAGCCCACTGCTTCCTACCCCTGGATTTAAACTGGGGTTGTTTAGGCTCCTCTTTAGCCTTTGCTTTGCCAGCGAAATGAGCAAAATTTCAAACCGTTGGACTTAGGGTTATAAGCAGCCGGAAATCTGACCTTTTTCGATTCAGCCTCTGATTCTAGGATATCCGATAAAGGTTTTCCAAATAATATATTACCCACAAAAGGCAATGCTTCCAATTACTTCTTGGACTCCACATCTGCCTTCCAGGTACGTAGCCAAATTGCTCTGCGAGCGACTACTGTCAAGGCTGAAGCTTTAGAAGCAACTGTACCTACGTCAATTGCTGCTTCTTCCAAATACTGGGCAGATTGTCTTAAACGGCAAAAACGATCCTCTTGCTCCCTAGTAGGAGAGGGGATGTCATTCTCTAGATCCTCTATCCATTCGCCCATTGCCTTTGCTACCCAGGCCGAAGCCATAGCAGGTCTTACCACTGCTCCTACAAGAGAAAAAATATTTTTCAATAGGCTCTCTACCCTTCTGTCTGTGACATCATTCAGTGAGGTAGATGACAGTGGTAAAGCAGATTTATGCACGAGTCGCAGAACATGTGCATCTACTTTTGGAGAAACTTCTCTCTTCGAAAAATCCCCAGCAGGAAATGGATAATAAGAATCCCATCTCTTAGGAATCTTATACTTTTTACTGGCCGCTGCCCAAGACTCCTACATCATTTCCGTCAACTCATCTGACGCTGGAAATTCAGCTTTCACTGATTTTGTTCGTTTAAATACAGGTGCTTTTGCTTTTAACGCTGTCTTGGCTGGCTCTCCAAAGAAAGCACAGCCTTCACGGCATTAATAAGTTCAGCTACATCTTCTGAACCAAAGCTCTGTGACTGATCATCATACGGAGTTGAATCTATTGTTTCCGCATCATCATCCGATGTATCATCTTGTGTAGTCTGCCATACAGACGTATCTGTCTTAGTCTTACCTGCCCCTTGGTTGCTTGTAGAAGCTACTGGAACCAAACCATAGAAAGGGAGATGCATGTATGGGTTCATAGTGTAACCTAACCCTTGAGGTGGTGCTACCGGAGCTAACCTGTCCGCTATTGAAGACAGAGTCTTTGCGAACATATTCCATGGTGGCTCTACTGGAGGTTGAACTAACTCCTGTTTTTTACTTCGCTGAAAAGCGAAACAGTTTGCACACTAACCCTCATAAGTGACCAATTGAATCATATCAATTACCCCTGACTTACAAGATAAGCATGTTAGGGTAATAGGAGTGCTTGGTAAATTCTCCTAATCACTTTTGCCGCTCATAGACATGGTATTAACCTGTTATCGACTACACACTTTGTGACTGAAAAACACCCTATATGTCAGTATATAGAGGCGAGATCAATCTGACCACAGTGCACCTGATTTGAGGGTCAGAACAGGACTGACATTACACAGAAAAGTCAGCACACATACTAGCAGTCAGTCACATGTTAAAGCATTAGACATTGTCATATGAGAATACAACTTCCATAACTTAAACATAAGTAGGAAAATTGTACTTCTGTTTTAACTGGTTCTAATTTCAACATAACATGCAGAAAACACAGTAATATACAGGTCTCATATGCAATAGGTACTAAAAAATTAACAATGCATACTAAGAAGTAGAGAGAATTTTTAGTACTGTATACCCTGCCTCCAGAGAGCGGGATACAGGGAGACTCGCCACACTTCCATACCCAAGCAAATACGCTCGTAAGACGCCGAGTGGATTCAGACGCTACTGGTGTACACTGCCGCTCTTGGTAACTGATAACGGACACAGACGCTCACCAACTGACACTGAGAGACTTCCACGTGTATGCAGACGCTAAAGGACTGCGACTCGGTCTGGGCGGGTTTATATCCAGTGTACACAACCGCAGCATCTAAGCTGCGACCGAGTACCCTCGTGGTAGCGTCTGAGCCGGAAGTGAGGTCATTCAGTTCATGAAACGAGAGACACGCGGGAACTGGCCATGAACTCGGAGGGACGGCCAGGAGAGCGTCTGAAACCCCCTGATGACTTAAACTCCCAGGATCGCGGCCTCACCTAGTCCTGGCGCCTATGATCCCCAGAGCGTAGCACTGTCACACCGGGATGTTCAGCGCATCAACACACTGTTTGTAGTCTCCACCAAATCAGTGCAGCTGTGTCCTGATCCCTCTAGTAAGAGGAAGTCAATAGACTCACCGTCTCCCCATGCTCCGGCCACAGCCTGGTTACGTCTGCTGGACCAGCTACAACATCCGACACAGACGCCCGTCGAGACAGCACTGATACCCGAAGGTAAGCGTTGTTGCTGCCCGGTGGTGAGTTGTTGGAGCGACCCTTTCTAATATGCGTTTAAGACGCTGTTAAGAGAAGTCACTCAAAAAACATTATAGTAAGTCTATAAAAATAAAGTAATGAAAACTTGAGGCTGCTTTCACAGCAGCCCTGTGACCATGCGGCTTCCTGCCGCACCAAGCAAAAAAACTGATTTGACCGAGTCAGTGGGCGGGACTATATAGTGGAGGCCCCAATGCATCCTGGGAGGCCAGAAAGCTCGTGACCGTGTTGGTGCCATTTTCGCGGTCGCTCGACAATATCCCAATGTTATATCGACTAACACACAATCTCAATAATGAGAATATCCCACTGATAGGTACTTATTTAAACGAGGACGTAGTCTGTGACTGATTAAAACATTTAAAGATTAATAAATCACCAGGGCCCCATGGTATTCACCCAAGGGTTCTAATGGAGCTTCACTCTGAACTGGAAAAACCGCTATCTTTGATCTTTAAGGATTCAGTTATATCAGGTATGGTTCCCAAAGACTGGCGTATAGCGGAAGTAGTGCCTATATTCAAAAAGGGAAGTAAAGCTGAACCAGGTAATTATAGACCAGTTAGTCTTACATCTATAGTGTGGAAAGTATTGGAAGGTATTCTAAGAGATCGTATTCAGAAGTTCCTTGAAACCAATAAGGTCATTAAAAGGAATCAACATGGGTTTATGAAGGGCAGATCCTGTCAAACCAACTTACTTGGCTTTTATGAAACAGTAAGCGCAAACCTAGATCAGGGTGAAGACGTGGATGTAATCTTTTTAGACTTTGCCAAAGCGTTCAATACTGTACCACACATGACTTATCTACAAGCTACAAGAATCAGGGCTAGGAAGCACAATATGCACTTGGGTCAAAAACTGGTTAGATAATAGGAAGCAGCGCGTTGTGGTTAATGGATCTTTTTCAACTTGGACTGAAGTGCTTAGTGGTGTGCCGCAAGGCTCAGTATTAGGACCGCTATTGTTCAATATTTTCATTAACGACCTAACAGAAGGTCTAGAGAGCATGGTGTCAATTTTTGCAGATGATACCAAATTGTGTAAGGCTATAAATACAGAGGAGGATGCCGAGTCTCTTCAGAACGACTTAGTTAAATTAGAAGCATGGGCAAACAAATGGAGAATGTGCTTCAACACAGACAAGTGTAAGGTAATGCACTGTGGTAACAAGAACAAAAATTACACCTACCTACTAAATGGGGTAAAATTAGGGGATTCTGTACTGGAAAAGGACTTAGGTGTCCTCATAGATAACAAGCTAAGCAGTAGTACCCAAAGTAGGACTGCAGCAAAGAAGGCTATTAAGATATTAGCATGCATAAAACGGGGTATTGATGCTAGGGACGAGAGTATTATACTCCCGTTATATAAATCACTAGTGAGGCCACACCTTGAATACTGTGTACAATTCTGGGCACCGTACTACAAAAAGGATATCCTGGAGCTTGAAAAGGTACAGAGGAGGGCGACCAAACTAATTAAGGGCATGGAGACGATGGAATACAAGGAAAGGCTTGAAAGACTAGGCATGTTTACATTGGAAAAGCGGAGACTAAGAGGGGATATGATCAACATCTACAAATATATAAGGGGACAATACACAGAGCTTGCGCGGGACCTGTTTTTGGTTAGATCAACACAGAGGACTCGTGGACACTCGCTCAGGTTAGAGGAGAGGAGATTCCGCACAATACGGCGTAAAGGCTTTTTCACGGTAAGGACAATACATGTTTGGAATTCCCTGCCGAGGGAGTTGTAATGGCGGAATCTGTCAACACCTTTAAGAATGGGTTAGATAAATTCCTAATGGATAAGGATATCCAGGGGTATGGTGCATAGTCATGCATTATAGTTACTATAAATAGGGATAAAATGTAACGGCTGACAGCAGCATCAGTCAGAAATTTTAGTCAAATCATGATGCATAGGAGACCACAAATAGGTTGAATTCGATGGACAATTGTCTTTTTTCAACCTCAGATACTATGTTCCTATGCTACTATCCTGTGGGTAATCCTGTGGACCCAGCCAGAGAAATAAATAAATAAAATAAATAAATAAATATATATATATTTATTTGTGAAATGTTAAACGTATGGGGGGGGGGGGGGGACCACACACACCACCACAACAACTCACGCAATTGTACCAGTCTTGTTTATAACAGGAAAAAAAATATCCTCGTGGAAGGGAAAAGATGTGTACCAGATAATGTTATCTGGAGAAATTATAGGACGGAACACTGCACTGAAATCACTATTATAGTACCTGGCCTGACTGAGAAAGCCCATAGGCTTGCTCGCATTGGTAAGGGGGTATGGTGGCAACAGTTCAGCTTTCTTTTCCTATGAATGTAAGAGAATGCAGTCATGCCTTCCCTGTCTAAACAGAGAATACCCTGCTCTACACAAGGACCTTTCCCAGGCAATCCAGAATAACTCTATCCACCTTATAAGAAATATGTCTTAGTATATTGTAAAGTATTTAGCGGGAAGCCAGAAGCACTGGTTGGCCGCATTTTTAAAGAGACAAATATGTATATTTAATCATAGAAGTCTAATCCACAAGCAAACTGCCCTATAGGCTTTTGGCCTCAGAGTCCCACCATGGTAATAATTCTGTTAACAGTCACAGAGAACACAGGGGCAGATGTATTAACCTGGAGAAGGCATAAGGAAGTGATAAACCAGTGATATGTGCAAGGTGATAAAGGCACCAGCCAATCAGCTCCTAACTGTTAATTTACATATTGGAGCTGATTGGCTGGTGTGTTCATCACCTTGCACACATCACTGGTTTAATCACTTCCTTATGCCTTCTCCAGGTTAATACATCTGCCCCACAGTGTGGAGTTGGCGTAGTCTTGCTTAAACACCAGTTGATGTCTATCGCTCCACTAACCCTGTTCCCAAGAACCTGTTTCCATATTATATTTTCATTGGCACATGCTCAGACTCTAGAGTAAACTCAAAAGAAGATCATGCTGAATTAAATAACAGCACCACAAATTATAACCATGCCTGAAAGGGAAAAGATACACCAGAGCAGTGTCTCCTCACAGGCAAACAGCAGTGCTGGGAGCAGCTGGCATGATATGAAGCCTGGTGAGTTTATGAATGGTCCGTAATTCTCTTTTCAGGTCTCCTTATACAGTAGTACACTGGGAAAGGACCAGGTCAAGGACTACCTCCACTTAGAAAAGTTGCTGAGAGAAACCCACCTGGAGAAGCTAAAAGCACCAACGAGGGGGGCTGATCTCACCCTAGATTTGGAGGAATTGTTCAAAGCACAGTAAATAGTTTAATGCCTTGTTTGGTACGGATGGTAAAATGGAAGAATGTGGGACAGATGAGAATGTCCTGCAGCCCTGAACCTGATAAATTAAAAGAATCACTAATCCCTATAAGGTGTATTATGGTTAAGAATAGACCTGTCCATGGTAGATTGGATGGCAGATAATACAGGTTGAGTATCCCTTATCCAAAATGCTTGGGACCAGAGGTCTTTTGGATATGGGATTTTTCCGTATTTTGGAATAATTGCATACCATAATGAGATATCATGGTGATGGGACCTAAATCTAAGCACAGAATGCATTTATGTTACATATACACCTTATACACACAGCCTGAAGGTAATTTAATACAATATTTTTAATAACTTTGTGTATTAAACAAAGTTTGTGTACATTGAGCCATCAAAAAACAAAGGTTTCACTATCTCACTCTCACCCAAAAAAGTCCGTATTTCGGAATATTTGGATAAGGGATACTCAACCTGTATATATTTCATACAAGATCGAACGAGGGGGGGAAACGGGGTGTGGAGCTGAACCAGGTTCCTGGTGCTGTGACAAGTAAGGTAACAATTCACTTGTGGGTTCTATGTGACTGATAACATCTTTCCCTACATCATGATCCATAACGGTTTAAGGAAAATAACACAGTATGTTCCCCACACTGACCATGGCATATGAAAATATAATGAGCAACGCTAGGAATATGAACTAAATGATGTATTGGTAAGATACTGATCAATATGTACTTGAGCAGAAAAAAAAAAGAAATGTATCACCTAACAATTGAAACATGCTTATCAAAAGTATCTATTTATATCTCGTGTTTATAGAGCTAAAATAATAAGATTTTACTCACCGGTAAATCTATTTCTCGTAGTCCGTAGTGGATGCTGGGGACTCCGTAAGGACCATGGGGAATAGACGGGCTCCGCAGGAGACTGGGCACTCTAGAAGAAAGATTTGGTACTATCTGGTGTGCACTGGCTCCTCCCTCTATGCCCCTCCTCCAGACCTGTTCGGATACTGTGCCCGGAAGAGCTGACACAATAAGGAAGGATTTTTTGAATCCCGGGTTAAGACTCATACCAGCCACACCAATCACACCGTATAACTCATGATACTATACCCAGTTAACAGTATGAAATATAACTGAGCCTCTCAACAGATGGCTCAATAATAACCCTTTAGTTAGGCAATAACTATATACAAGTATTGCAGACACTCCGCACTTGGGACGGGCGCCCAGCATCCACTACGGACTACGAGAAATAGATTTACCGGTGAGTAAAATCTTATTTTCTCTAACGTCCTAGTGGATGCTGGGGACTCCGTAAGGACCATGGGGATTATACCAAAGCTCCCAAACGGGCGGGAGAGTGCGGATGACTCTGCAGCACCGAATGAGAGAACTCCAGGTCCTCCTCAGCCAGGGTATCAAATTTGTAGAATTTTGCAAACGTGTTTGCCCCTGACCAAGTAGCAGCTCGGCAAAGTTGTAAAGCCGAGACCCCTCGGGCAGCCGCCCAAGATGAGCCCACCTTCCGTGTGGAATGGGCTTTTACAGATTTAGGCTGCGGTAAGCCTACCGCAGAATGCGCCAGCTGAATAGTGCTACAAATCCAGCGCGCAATAGACTGCTTAGAAGCAGGAGCACCTATCTTGTTGGGTGCGTAAGGGACAAAAAGCGAGTCAGTCTTTCTGACTCCAGCCGTCCTGGAAACAAAGTTTCAGGGCCCTGACTACATCCAGTAACTTGGAATCCTCCAAGTCCCCAGTAGCCGCAGGCACCACAATAGGTTGGTTCAAGTGAAAAGCAGATACCACCTTAGGGAGAAACTGGGGACGAGTCCTCAATTCTGCCCTATCCATATGAAAAATCAGATAAGGGCTTTTACAAGACAAAGCCGCCAATTCTGACACACGCCTGGCCGAAGCCAAGGCCAATAACATGACCACTTTCCACGTGAGATATTTCAGATCCACAGTTTTAAGTGGTTCAAACCAATGTGATTTTAGGAAATTCAACACCACATTGAGATCCCAAGGTGCCACGGGAGGCACAAAAGGGGGCTGAATATGAAGCACTCCCTTTACAAAAGTCTGAACTTCAGGCAGTGAAGCCAGTTCTTTCTGGAAGAAAATCGACAGGGCCGAAATCTGGACTTTAATGGAACCCAATTTCAGGCCCATAGTCACTCCCGACTGTAGGAAGTGTAGAAAGCGACCCAGCTGAAATTCCTCTGTTGGGGCCTTCTGAGCCTCACACCACGCAACATATCTTCGCCAAATACGGTGATAATGGTTCGCGGTTACTTCTTTCCTGGCTTTTATTAGCGTAGGAATGACTTCCTCCGGAATGCCCTTTTCCTTTAGGATCCGGAATTCAACCGCCATGCCGTCAAACGCAGCCGCGGTAAGTCTTGGAACAGACAGGGCCCCTGCTGCAGCAGATCCTGTCTGAGCGGTAGAGGCCATGGGTCCTCTGATATCATTTCCTGAAGTTCCGGGTACCAAGCCCTTCTTGGCCAATCCGGAACCACGAGTATCGTTCTTACTCCTCGCCTTCCTATTATTCTCAGTACCTTTGGTATGAGAGGCAGAGGAGGGAACACATAAACCGACTGGTACACCCACGGTGTCACTAGAGCGTCCACAGCTATCGCCTGAGGGTCCCTTGACCTGGCGCAATATCTCTTTAGCTTTTTGTTGAGGCGGGACGCCATCATGTCCACCTGTGGCCTTTCCCAACGGTTTACCAACAGTAGGAAGACTTCTGGATGAAGTCCCCACTCTCCCGGGTGTAGGTCGTGTCTGCTGAGGAAGTCTGCTTCCCAGTTGTCCACTCCCGGAATGAACACTGCTGACAGTGCTAGTACGTGATTTTCCGCCCATCGGAGAATCCTTGTGGCTTCTGCCATTGCCATCCTGCTTCTTGTGCCGCCCTGTCGGTTCACATGGGCGACTGCCGTGATGTTGTCTGACTGGATCAGTACCGGCTGGTTTTGAAGCAGGGGTCTTGCCTGACTTAGGGCATTGTAAATGGCCCTTCGTTCCAGAATATTTATATGTAGGGAAGTCTCCTGACTTGACCATAGTCCTTGGAAGTTTCTTCCCTGTGTGACTGCTCCCCAGCCTCGAAGGCTGGCATCCGTGGTCACCAGGACCCAGTCCTGTATGCCGAATCTGCGGACCTCTAGAAGATGATCACTCTGCAGCCACCACAGTAGAGACACCCTGGTCCTTGAAAACAGGGTTATCATTTGATGCATCTGAAGATGCGATCCCGACCACTTGTCCAAGAGGTCCCACTGGAAGGTCCTCGCATGGAACCTGCCGAATGGAATTGCTTCGTATGAAGCCACCATTTTTCCCAGGACTCGTGTGCAACGATGCACCGATACCCGTTTTGGTTTTAGGAGGTCTCTGACTAGAGATGACAGCTGCTTGGCTTTCTCCTGCGGGAGAAACACTTTTTTCAGTTCTGTGTCCAAAATCATCCCCAGGAACAGTAAGCGAGTGGAAGGAACCAGCTGCGACTTTGGAATGTTCAGAATCCAGCCATGCTGTTGTAGCACCTCCTGAGATAGTGCAACTCCGACCAGTAACTGCTCCCTGGACCTCGCCTTTATAAGGAGATCGTCCAAGTATGGGATAATTAAAACTCCCTTTTTTCGAAGGAGTATCATCATTTCTGCCATTACCTTGGTAAACACCCTCGGTGCCGTGGACAGTCCAAATGGTAGTGTCTGGAATTGGTAATGGCAATCCTGTACCACAAATCTGAGGTACTCCTGGTGAGGAAGGTAAATGTGACCGGAGTGTGAAGTGTGTATGAGGAGCAATGGCGCACAGCTGCAGTGCTGTGCGCTACCTTGGTGAAGACTGATGTCTTCTGCCGCCGATTTTCCGGACCATCTTTATGCTTCTGGCTCTGTAAGGGGGACGGCGGCGCGGCTCTGGGAACGAACACCAAGGACGAGTCCTGCGGTCGATCCCTCTGGAGCCAAGGGTGTCCAGTAGCCTAAGAAGCCCAAGCTAGCTGCAAGCAGGTAGGTTCGCTTCTTCTCCCCTTAGTCCCACTGTTGCCAGCAGGTCTCACTGTAAAATAAAAAACCTAATTTTAAACTTTCTTTCTAGCAGCTCAGGAGAGCTCCTAGTGTGCAACCAGCTCGGGCCGGGCACAGAAATCTAACTGAGGTCTGGAGGAGGGGCATAGAGGGAGGAGCCAGTGCACACCAGATAGTACCAAATCTTTCTTATAGAGTGCCCAGTCTCCTGCGGAGCCCGTCTATTCCCCATGGTCCTTACGGAGTCCCCAGCATCCACTAGGACGTTAGAGAAAAAATAATTTACAATTAAACTACTATTAAATCATACCCGTACGGATATGCCTTTTGGCTTGTTATATAGACTTGTGATAGACCTAGGAAGTTTAACTTTTATGGACTAGCTAAAACCATAAATGCCACCAGCACAGCTATAGCCCTTATAAATGAAGAACTCAGAAGTAAGAGAGGGTATGATTCAAAATAGAGTAGCCATTGATTACCTGTTACTAAAAGCAGGTAGTGGTTGTGAACAATTTAAAGGAATGTGTTTTTACATCCCAGATCATTATAATCCCATTGAACAGAAAGTTAAGTAGCTACAGGATATACAAGAACATATGACCCAATCGGCTGATTGGGACCCTTTTGGATGGATGGCTTTACCAAATCTGCTTGCCTGCCCTTGGATGCTCATGTGGCAAAATACACAGCCGCAAAGGAAGCCACGAACTAAGCTTATGGTAATGACCCCAGTTACCTACACTGCAGTCGACCACACATAGCAAGATTATCAGAAAATAAGATTTTACTTACCGATAAATCTATTTCTCGTAGTCCGTAGTGGATGCTGGGGACTCCGTAAGGACCAAGGGGGATAGCGGCTCCGCAGGAGACAGGGCACAAAACTAAAGCTTTAGGATCAGGTGGTGTGTACTGGCTCCTCCCCCTATGACCCTCCTCCAAGCCTCAGTTAGGATACTGTGCCCGGACGAGCGTACACAATAAGGAAGGATATTGAATCCCGGGTAAGACTCATACCAGCCACACCAATCACACCGTATAACTTGTGATCTAAACCCAGTTAACAGTATGACAAACGTAGGAGCCTCTGAACAGACGGCTCACAACAAATAACAACCCGATTTTTTTGTAACAATAACTATGTACAAGTATTGCAGACAATCCGCACTTGGGATGGGCGCCCAGCATCCACTACGGACTACGAGAAATAGATTTATCGGTAAGTAAAATCTTATTTTCTCTGACGTCCTAAGTGGATGCTGGGGACTCCGTAAGGACCATGGGGATTATACCAAAGCTCCCAAACGGGCGGGAGAGTGCGGATGACTCTGCAGCACCGAATGAGAGAACTCCAGGTCCTCTTTAGCCAGGGTATCACATTTGTAGAATTTTACAAACGTGTTCTCCCCCGACCACGTAGCTGCTCGGCAGAGTTGTAATGCCGAGACCCCTCGGGCAGCCGCCCAGGATGAGCCCACCTTCCTTGTGGAATGGGCCTTGACAGATTTAGGCTGTGGCAGGCCTGCCACAGAATGTGCAAGTTGAATTGTGCTACAAATCCAACGAGCAATCGTCTGCTTAGAAGCAGGAGCACCCAGCTTGTTGGGTGCATACAGTATAAACAGCGAGTCAGATTTTCTGACTCCAGCCGTCCTTAAAATGTATATTTTCAATGCCCTGACAACGTCCAGCAACTTGGAATCTTCCAAATCGCTAGTAGCCGCAGGCACCACAATAGGCTGGTTCAGGTGAAACGCTGACACCACCTTAGGCAGAAACTGAGGACGCGTCCGCAGTTCTGCCCTGTCCGAATGGAAAATCAGATATGGGCTCTTATACGATAAAGCCGCCAATTCTGATACTCTCCTGGCTGAAGCCAGGGCCAGTAGCATGGTTACTTTCCATGTAAGATATTTCAAATCCACCGATTTGAGTGGCTCAAACCAATGAGATTTGAGAAAATCCAAAACTACATTCAGGTCCCACGGAGCCACTGGGGGCACAACCGGGGGCTGTATATGTAGTACTCCTTTTACAAAAGTCTGGACTTCAGGAACTGAAGCCAATTCTTTCTGGAAGAAAATCGACAGGGCCGAAATTTGAACCTTAATGGACCCCAATTTGAGGCCCATAGACAATCCTGTTTGCAGGAAATGTAGGAATCGACCCAGTTGAAATTCCTCCGTGGGGGCCTTCCTGGCCTCACACCACGCAACAAATTTTCTCCAAATGCGGTGATAATGTTGTGCAGTCACCTCCTTCCTGGCTTTAACCAGTGTAGGAATGACCTCTTCCGGAATGCCTTTTTCCTTTAGAATTCGGCGTTCAACCGCCATGCCGTCAAACGCAGCCGCGGTAAGTCTTGGAATAGACACGGTCCCTGCTGAATCAGGTCCCGTCTTAGAGGTAGAGGCCACGGATTTTCCGTGAGCATCTCCTGAAGTTCCGGGTACCAAGTTCTTCTTGGCCAATCCGGAGCCACGAGTATCGTTCTTACTCCCCTTTGCCGTATAATTCTCAGTACTTTGGGTATGAGAGGCAGAGGAGGAAACGCATACACTGACTGGTACACCCACGGTGTTACCAGAGCGTCCACAGCTATTGCCTGAGGGTCTCTTGACCTGGCGCAATACCTGTCCAGTTTTTTGTTGAGGCGAGACGCCATCATATCCACCTTTGGTTTTTCCCAACGGTTCACAATCATGTGGAAGACTTCTGGATGAAGTCCCCACTCTCCCGGGTGTAGATCGTGTCTGCTGAGGAAGTCTGCTTCCCAGTTGTCTACTCCCGGAATGAACACTGCTGACAGTGCTATCACATGATCTTCCGCCCAGCGAAGAATCCTTGCAGCTTCTGCCATTGCTCTCCTGCTTCTTGTGCCGCCCTGACTGTTTACGTGGGCGACTGCCGTGATGTTGTCCGACTGGATCAACACCGGCTGACCCTGAAGCAGGGGTTTTGCCAGGCTTAGAGCATTGTAAATTGCTCTTAGCTCCAGTATATTTATATGAAGAGACATCTCCAGGCTTGACCATACTCCCTGGAAGTTTCTTCCCTGTGTGACCGCTCCCCAGCCTCTCAGACTGGCATCCGTGGTCACCAGGACCCAGTCCTGTATGCCGAATCTGCGGCCCTCTAGAAGATGAGCACTCTGCAACCACCACAGAAGAGACACCCTTGTCCGTGGCGATAAGGTTATCCGCTGATGCATCTGCAGATGCGATCCGGACCATTTGTCCAGCAGATCCCACTGAAAAGTTCGTGCGTGGAATCTGCCGAATGGAATTGCTTCGTAAGAAGCCACCATCTTTCCCAGGACTCTTGTGCATTGATGCACAGACACTTTTCCTGGTTTTAGGAGGTTCCTGACAAGTTCGGATAACTCCTTGGCTTTCTCCTCCGGAAGAAACACCTTTTTCTGAACCGTGTCCAGAATCATTCCCAGGAACAGCAGACGTGTTGTCGGGGTCAACTGAGATTTTGGAAATTTCAGAATCCACCCGTGTTGTTGCAGCACTACTTGGGTTAGTGCTACTCCGTCCTCCAGCTGTTCTCTGGACCTTGCCCTTATCAGGAGATCGTCCAAGTAAGGGATAATTAATACGCCTCTTCTTCGCAGAAGAATCATTTCGGCCATTACCTTGGTAAAGACCCTGGGTGCCGTGGACAATCCAAACGGCAGCGTCTGAAACTGATGACAGTTTTGCACCACGAACCTGAGGTACCCTTGATGTGAAGGGCAAATTGGGACATGCAGGTAAGCATCCTTTATGTCCAGGGACACCATAAAGTCCCCTTCTTCCAGATTCGCTATCACTGCTCTGAGTGATTCCATCTTGAACTTGCATTTTTGTATGTACAGGTTCAAAGATTTCAGATTTAGAATAGGTCTTACCGAGCCGTCCGGCTTCGGTACCACAAATAGCGTGGAGTAATACCCCTTTCCCTGTTGTAGGAGGGGTACCTTGACTATCACCTGCTGAGAAAACAGCTTGTGAATGGCTTCCAATACCGTCGCCCTGTCTGAGGGAGACGTTGGCAAAGCAGACTTTAGGAACCGGCGAGGGGGAGACTTCTCGAATTCCAACCTGTAACCCTGAGATACTACCTGCAGGATCCAAGGGTCCACCTGTGAGCAAGCCCACTGTGCGCTGAAATTCCTGAGTCGACCCCCCACCGCTCCTGAGTCCGCTTGTACAGCCCCAGCGTCATGCTGAGGGCTTTGCAGAACCCTGGGAGGGCTTCTGTTCCTGGGCAGGGGCTGCTTGCTGCCCTCTCTTACCCCTTCCTCTGCCCCGGGGCAGATATGACTGTCCTTTTGCCCTCTTGTTCTTATAGGACCGAAAGGACTGCGGCTGAAAAGACGGTGTCTTTTTCTGTTGGGAGGGGGTCTGAGGTAAAAAGGTGGATTTTCCGGCAGTTGCCGTGGCCACCAGATCCGATAGACCTACGCCAAATAATTCCTCCCCTTTATACGGCAATACTTCCATATGTCGTTTGGAATCCGCATCACCTGACCACTGTCGCGTCCATAAACTTCTTCTGGCAGATATGGACATCGCACTTACTCTCGATGCCAGAGTGCAAATATCCCTCTGAGCATCTCGTATATAAAGAAAAGCATCCTTTAATTGCTCTATAGTCAATAAAATACTGTCCCTATCCAGGGTATCAATATTTTCAGTCAGGGAATCCGACCAGACCACCCCAGCACTGCACATCCAGGCTGAGGCGATGGCTGGTCGCAGTATAACACCAGAATGTGTGTATATACTCTTTAGGGTAGTTTCCAGCCTCCTATCAGCTGGATCCTTGAGGGCGGCCGTATCAGGAGACGGTAACGCCACTTGTTTTGATAAGCGTGTGAGCGCCTTATCCACCCTAGGGGGTGTTTCCCAGCGCGCCCTAACCTCTGGCGGGAAAGGGTATAATGCCAATAACTTTTTTGAAATTAGCACTTTTCTATCTGGGTTAACCCACGCTTCATCACATACATCATTCAATTCCTCTGATTCAGGAAAAACTACAGGTAGTTTTTTCACCCCCCACATAATACCCCTTTTTGTGGTACTTGCAGTATCAGAGATATGCAAAGCCTCCTTCATTGCCGTGATCATATAACGTGTGGCTCTACTTGAAAATACGTTTGTTTCTTCACCGTCGACACTAGATTCAGTGTCCGTGTCTGGGTCTGTGTCGACCGACTGAGGTAAAGGGCGTTTTACAGCCCCTGACGGTGTCTGAGACGCCTGGGCAGGTACCAACTGGTTTTCCGGCCGTCTCATGTCGTCAACTG
This sequence comes from Pseudophryne corroboree, assembly GCF_028390025.1. NCBI lineage: Eukaryota > Metazoa > Chordata > Amphibia > Anura > Myobatrachidae > Pseudophryne > Pseudophryne corroboree. The sequence goes on along the minus strand of NC_086448.1, from coordinate 388,190,071 downwards.
ATTTTTGTAATGTGCTGACATTATCACGTAATTCCATAAACAAAGCCATCTATTCCGGTGTCGACTCCCTGGGGGGTGACATCACCATTACCGGCAATTGCTCTGCCTCCACACCAACATCGTCCTCATACATGTCGACACACACGTACCGACACACAGCAGACACACGGGGAATGCTCTTATCGAAGACAGGACCCCACTAGCCCTTTGGGGAGACAAAGGGAGAGTTTGCCAGCACACACCCAAGCGCTATAATATATATGGGAACAACCTTATATAAGTGTTGTATCCTTATAGCAGCTTAAATATATAAAATATCGCCAAAAAAGTGCCCCCCCTCTCTGTTTTACCCTGTTTCTGTAGTGCAGTGTAGGGGAGAGTCCTGGGAGCCTTCCTCACAGCGGAGCTGAGCAGGAAAATGGCGCTGTGTGCTGAGGAGAATAAGCCCCGCCCCCTATTCCGGCGGGCTTTTCTCCCGTAGTTTGTAATATCTGGCAGGGGTTAAATACATCCATATAGCCTCAAGGGCTATATGTGATGTATTTTTTTAGCCATAAAAGGTATTTACATTGCTGCCCAGGGCGCCCCCAGCAGCGCCCTGCACCCTCCGTGACCGTTGGTGAGAAGTGTGTGACAAACAATGGCGCACAGCTGCAGTGCTGTGCGCTACCTTCAAGAAGACTGAAGAGCCTTCTGCCGCCGGTTTCTGGACCTTCAATCTTCAGCATCTGCAAGGGGGGTCGGCGGCACGGCTCCGGGACGAACCCCAGGGTGAGACCTGTGTTCCGACTCCCTCTGGAGCTAATGGTGTCCAGTAGCCTAAGAAGCAAATCCATCCTGCACGCAGGTGAGTTGAACTTCTCTCCCCTAAGTCCCTCGATGCAGTGAGCCTGTTGCCAGCAGGACTCACTGAAAATAAAAAACCTAAAAACTTTTTCTAAGCAGCTCCTTAAGAGAGCCACCTAGATTGCACCCTGCTCGGACGGGCACAAAAACCTAACTGAGGCTTGGAGGAGGGTCATAGGGGGAGGAGCCAGTACACACCACCTGATCCTAAAGCTTTAGTTTTGTGCCCTGTCTCCTGCGGAGCCGCTATCCCCCATGGTCCTTACGGAGTCCCCAGCATCCACTTAGGACGTCAGAGAAATAAGATTTTACTTACCGGTAAATTTATTTCTCGTAGTCCGTAGTGGATGCTGGGGACTCCGTAAGGAGCATGGGGAATAGACTGGCTCCGCAGAAGACAGGGCACTTTAAAAAAGAATTTGGATACTGGTGTGCTCTGGCTCCTCCCTCTATGTCCCTCCTCCAGACCTCAGTTAAAGAAACTGTGCCCGGAAGAGCTGACAGTACAAGGAAAGGATTTTGGAATCCAGGGCAAGACTCATACCAGTCACACCATATAACTTGTGATAAACTTACCCAGTTAACAGTATGAACAATAGAGCATCAGATCAACCTTGATGCAACTATAACATAACCCTTATGCAAGCAATAACTATATACAAGCATTGCAGAAAAAGTCTGTACTTGGGACGGGCGCCCAGCATCCACTACGGACTACGAGAAATAGATTAACCGCTAAGTAAAATCTTATTTTCTCCAACGTCCTAGTGGATGCTGGGGACTCCGTAAGGACCATGGGGATTATACCAAAGCTCCCAAACGGGCGGGAGAGTGCGGATGACTCTGCAGCACCGAATGAGCAAACACAAGGTCCTCCTCAGCTACGGTATCAAACTTGTAGAACATTGCAAAAGTGTTTGAACCCGACCAAGTAGCTGCTCGGCAAAGCTGTAATGCCGAGACCCCTCGGGCAGCCGCCCAAGAAGAGCCCACCTTCCTTGCGGAATGGGCTTTTACTGATTTTGGCAGCGGCAATCCCGCCGCAGAATGAGCCTGCTGAATCGTGTTACAGATCTAGCGAGCAATAGTTTGCTTTGAAGCAGGAGCACCCAGCTTGTTGGGTGCATACAGGATAAACAGTGACTCAGTTTTCCTGACTCTAGCCGTTCTGGCTACATAAACCTTCAAAGCCCTGACCACATCTAGTAACTCGGAATCCGCCAAGTCACGAGTAGCCACAGGCACCACAATAGGTTGGTTCATATGAAGAGATGACACCACTTTTGGCAGAAATTGCGGGCGGGTCCGCAATTCCGCCCTGTCCATATGGAAAACCAGATAGGGGCTTTTATGTGACAAAGCCGCTAATTCTGACACACGCCTAGCCGAAGCCAAGGCTAATAGCATGACCACCTTCCACGTGAGAAATTTTAACTCCACGGTTTTAAGTGGCTCAAACCAGTGTGACTTCAGGAAACTCAACAACACGTTAAGATCCCAAGGTGCAACTGGAGGCACAAAAGGGGGCTGAATATGCAGCACTCCCTTTACAAACGTCTGAACTTAAGGAATAGAAGCCAGTTCTTTTTGAAAGAAAATGGATAGGGCCGAAATCTGGACCTTAATGGAACCCAATTTCAGGCCCAAAGTCACTCCCGACTGTAGGAAGTGAAGGAAACGGCCCAGCTGGAATTCCTCCGTAGGGGCATTCCTGGCCTCACACCAAGCAACATTTTCGCCATATACGGTGATAATGTTTAGCAGTCACGTCCTTCCTAGCCTTTATCAGCGTAGGAATAACCTCATCCGGAATGCCTTTTTCTGCTAGGATCCGGCGTTCAACCGCCATGCCGTCAAACGCAGCCGCGGTAAGTCTTGGAACAGACAAGGCCCCTGTTGCAACAAGTCCTGTCTTAGAGGCAGAGGCCATGGGTCCTCTGTGAGCATTTCTTGCAGCTCTGGATACCAAGTCCTTCTTGGCCAATCCGGAACAATGAGTATTGTTCTCACTTCTCTTCTTATGATTCTCAGCACCTTGGGTATGAGAGGAAGAGGAGGAAATACATAGACCGACTGAAACACCCACGGTGTCACTAGAGCGTCTACAGCTATCGCCTGAGAGTCTCTTGACCTGGCGCAATACCTCTGTAGCTTTTTGTTGAGGCGGGATGCCATCATGTCTACTTGTGGCAGTTCCCACAGACTTGCAATCCGCGTGAAGACTTCTTGATGAAGTCCCCACTCTCCCGGGTGGAGGTCGTGCCTGCTGAGGAAGTCTGCTTCCCAGTTGTCCACTCCCGGAACGAACACTGCTGACAGTGCACTTACGTGATTCTCCGCCCAGCGAAGAATTCTGGTGGCTTCCGCCATCGCCACCCTGCTCCTTGTGCCGCCTTGGCGGTTTACATGAGCCACTGCAGTGATGTTGTCTGACTGAATCAGCACCGGTCGGTCGCGAAGCAGGGTCTCCGCTTGACGTAGGGCGTTGTATATCGCCCTTAGTTCCAGGATGTTGATGTGAAGGCAAGTCTCCTGACTTGACCACAGACCTTGGAAATTTCTTCCCTGTGTGACTGCTCCCCACCCTTGGAGGCTTGCGTCCGTGGTCACCAGGACCCAAGTCCTGAATGCCGAATCTGCGGCCCTCGAAAAGGCGAGCACTCTGCAGCCACCACAGGAGAGACACCCTGGCCCTGGGGGATAGGGTGATCAGCCGATGCATCTGTAGCTGTGATCCGGACCACTTGTCCAACAGATCCCATTGAAAGGTCCTCGCATAGAACCTGCCGAAGGGAATGGCCTCGTATGATGCCACTATCTTTCCCAGTACTTGCGTGCAGTGATGGACCGACACCTGTTTTGGTTTTAATAGATCTCTGACCAGTGTCATGAGCTCCTAAGCCTTCTCCATCGGGAGATAAATCCTCTACTGGCCTGTGTCTAGAATCATGCCCAGAAAGGGCATCAACTGCGACTTTGGAATATTTAGAATCCAGCCGTGCTGTTGTAACACTTCCCGAGAGCGTGCCACGCTGATCAGCAACTGCTCTCTTGACCTCGCCTTTATGAGGAGATTTTCCAAGTATGGGATAATTGTGACTCCTTGCCGTCGCAGGAGCACCATTATTTCCGCCATTACCTTAGTAAATATTCTCGGTGCCGTGGAGAGACCAAACGGCATCATCTGGAATTGGTAATGACAATCCTGTACCACAAATCTGAGGTACTCCTGATGAGGTGGATAAATGGGGACATGAAGGTAAGCATCCTTTATGTCCAGAGACACCATAAAATCCCCCCCTTCCAGGCTTGCGATGACCGCTCTGAGCGATTCCATCTTGAACTTGAACCTTTTCAGGTTTATGTTCAGGGATTTTAAATTCAATATGGGTCTGACCGAACCGTCCGGTTTCGGTACCACAAACATGGTCTAATAGTAACCCCTTCCCTGTTGAAGGAGGGGAACCTTTACCACCACCTGCTGAAGATACAATTTGTGAATTGCAGCTAACGCAAACTTCCCTCTAAGGGGGAAGCTAGCAGGGCCGATTTGAGGTAACGGTGAGGGGGCATCTCTTCGAATTCCAGCTTGTATCCCTGAGACACAATCTCTATAGCCCATGGATCCACCTGGGAGTGAACCCACTTGTGGCTGAAATTTCGGAGAAGCGCCCCCACCGAGCCTAGCTCCGCCTGTGGAGCCCCAGCATCATGCAGTGGATTTAGTGAAAGCCGGGGAGGACTTCGGTTCCTGGGAACTAGCTGTATTGTGCAGCTTCTTTCCTCTACCTCTGCCTCTGGCAAGAAAGGACGCACCTTGGACTTTGCCTTTTTGTGATCGAAAGGACTGCATTTGGTAATACGGTGCTTTCTTAGGTTGTGAGGGAACATATGGCAAAAAAATTGAATTTCCAGCCGTAGCTGTGGAGACCAGGTCCGAGAGACCCTCCCCAAACAACTCCTCACCCTTGTAAGGTAAAACCTCCATGTGCCTTTTTGAGTCGGCATCGCCTGTCCACAGGACCCTTCTGGCAGAAATCGACATTGCATTTATTCTAGTGCCCAGTAGGCTAATGTCTCTTTGAGCATCTCTCATATATAGGACAGCGTCTTTTATATGCCCCAGGGTCAGTAATATAGTATCCTTGTCCAAGGTATCAAGTTCCTCAGACAAGGTATCTGTCCATGCTGCTACAGCACTACACATCCAGGCCGACGCAATCGCCGGCCTTAGTAAGGTACCTGAATGTGAATACATGGACTTCAGGATACCCTCCTGCTTTCTATCCGCAGCATCTTTTAGGGTGGCCGTATCCTGTGACGGCAGGGCCACCCTCTTGGATAAGCGTGTTAAAGTTTTGTCCACCCTAGGGGAGGATTCCCAGCGTAGCCTGTCCGTTGGTGGGAAAGGATACGCCATAAGCATCCGTTTGGAAATCTGCAGTTTTCTATTTGGAGATTCCCAAGCCTTTTCATATAACTCATTTAACTCATGTGAAGGGGGAAAGGTCACCTCTTGCCTTTTTTCCCCATACATATCAACCCTCTTGTCAGGGACTGGGGTTTCCTCTGTGATGTGCAACACATCTTTCATTGCTATAATCATGTAACGGATGGCTTTAGCCATTTTAGGCTGTAACTTTGCATCATCGCCACTGGAGTCAGAATCCGTGTCGATATTTGTGTCAACAATTTGGGGTAGTGGGCGCTTCTGAGACCCTGACGGCCTCTGCGACTTAGGATCAGGCATGGGCTGAGACCCCGGCTGTCCCAAGGCTTCAGCTTTAGCCAACCTTTTATGCAAGAAAGTAACATTATCATTTAAAACCTTCCACATATCCATCCAATCGGGTGTCGGCGGCGACCCCACATTCATTTGTTCCCGCTCTGTTTCCACATAGCCTTCCTCATCAAACATGCCGACACAAGCGTACCGACAAACCACACACACAGGGGATGCTCTATTTGAAGACAGTCCCCCCACAAGGCCTTTTGGAGAGAGAGAGAGAGAGAGAGAGAGAGAGAGAGAGAGAGAGAGAGAGAGAGAGAGAGAGAGAGAGAGAGAGAGAGAGAGAGAGAGAGAGAGAGAGAGAGAATGCCAGCACACACCCCAGCGCTGTATGTCCCAGGAGTCACACAGTAACTTAGTGTTAACCCAGTAGCTGCTGTATATACTGTTTTTGCGCCAAATTTATGTGTCCCCCCCCCCCCCTCTCTTTTTACCCTCTTCTACCGTGATTCTGCAGGGGAGAGCCTGGGGAGCTTCCTCTCAGCGGAGCTGTGGAGAGAAAATGGCGTTGGTGAGTGCTGAGGAAGAAGCCCACCCCCCTCAGCGGCGGGCTTCTGTCCCGCGTTTCTGTGTAAAAATATGGCGGGGCCCCATGCATATATACAGTGCCCAACTGTATATATGCCCACTTTTGCCAAGAGGTCTCTAATTGCTGCTCAGGGCGCCCCCCCCCCCTGCACCCTACAGTGACCGGAGTATGTGGATTTAGTGTGGGAGCAATGGCGCACAGCTGCAGTGCGCTACCTCATATGAAGACTGGAGTCTTCTGCCGCAGATATCGATGTCTAATTGCTTCTGTCACCGGCTTCTGTCTTCCGGCTCTGCGAGGGGGACGGCGGCGCGGCTCCGGGATCGGACGACCAAGGGTGCGATCCTGTGTACGATCGCTCTGGAGCTAATGGTGTCCAGTAGCCTAAGAAGCAGGACCTATCTTCAGTGAGTAGGGCTGCTTCTCTCCCCTCAGTCCCACGTAGCAGAGAGTCTGTTGCCAGCAGATCTCTTTGAAGATAAAATAACCTAACAAAATACTTTCTTTTTAGCAAGCTCAGGAGGGCTCACTAAGTAGCACCCAGCTCGTCCGGGCACAGATTCAAACTGGAGGAGGGACATAGAGGGAGGAGCCAGAGCACACCAGTATCCAAATTCTTTCTTAAAGTGCCCTGTCTCCTGCAGAGCCCGTCTATTCCCCATGGTCCTTACGGAGTCCCCAGCATCCACTAGGACATTAGAGAAATATTCTTAATAGGCACTTACACGCTACTGCTCCACACACATACTCATAGTAAGAAAGAACCTCAACCTATAGCCAGGTAGTAGGAAAATGTGTAGCATGCATTGGCGCTCAAACCATAAGATGAATCCCTTGGATTAATGAGGGATAAACGGAATGAAACCATGTGATTATACAGGATAAAGTGCATTTATGTGAACAAACACACCAACATGAATATACAATAAAATGTACAGGTTAAAATACAGGTTAAAAAACAGAAAAACAAACGTGGACTTGAAGGCAGTGACTGGTTTGGTTGCTAATCATGTTGGTGTGTTTGTTCCGTTTATCCCTCATTAATCCAAGGGATTCATTTTACGGTATGAGCGCCAATGCTTGCTGCACATTTTCCTAGTATTTGAATTCTTAGGGTTTCATGTGTTTGCCCCTCCCGATGTAGTAGCAAGGCTGCTCAGTCTGTTTTTATTGCGCATTTACTGTTGGTGTACACCTTCTTTTGTGTCTATAGCCAGGTAGAACAAAAAAAAACAAAAACAAAAAAAACATTCTGTCACTACCGCTTCCATTTCCCTTATCTGTCCAAGTTTTCTGGAGGGTTGAGACTTCGCATCGATACTCAGTGTACTAGTGCCAGTGATTGCATCCAGAGAACGGGTTTTCATTTTCCTATCTCATATCTCACAATACTACACTCATTTGGGGAAAATTTATTTGAATATGATGAATATTTGATTTGCTATATGTTGTGTTTAGAGATTAAACAAAAGTGAGGAATGATGAAGTGTTGCCTCAGAAATTGTTCTTTTAAACTTATAGCTTTTAGCATCTGTAACTAGTATCTCAATTTTCATATAGAGTTAATTCTCTTGAAGTAATGTTTTCTTCTCAACCTGTTTGTTCTATCAACTGACAGAGAATTTGTATCTATCAATAGAGACCCTTGTATTTAGATAACCAGAACCTAAATGACATTTTATGAGGTTTTATGTCAGGAGAAAGAGGACATGATAATGAATATCTGATGGACCTTTGCTTTGGACAAACATGCCATTATGAACAAGAATGACCTTATGCTGACGAGGCCTAATAAGGAGCCCAATTGATGTGCATAGGAGATCCAGGATTTATGGAACCAGTCTGCCATCCTCTGGAGAAGATCGCCCATTGCAATTAGCTCATCTGACCATATTTGGCACTTTCGGTTATTGTCCATCAACCAATCCATGTTCCCCATGTTATCTATATGAACGCCCTATTAATCAGTTATGAATTATTGCATAATTGTGTACTATATGCATGAACACCTGAATGCCCTAAAGGCACAGGTTCATTGATGAAGTCTGTCTTGGGTCACGATTCTCTGTGCAGAATAATAGGCGTGGCTCCAGATTTGATAAATTATATATGCCGAATATCATCCCAACTGAGACTCCGCAATTCTTATTATAGATAAGATAATTAGCATTAACAACAAGGAGTGGTGAGATTTATATACCAGCACACCACGAACATATAACAACCAGTAACAGCTGGTAACAACAACTGCTAAAAAGGTAAACACATAAAAGAGAACCTGCAGAAAAGTCAACGCACTGGAGGCGGGAGACTATGAGAAAAGAATTTACCGGTAGGTAATTAAAATCCTATTTTCTCTAGCATCTATAAGGGATATTGGGTGAATCTAGTACAATGGGGACGTCCCAAAGCTTCCAGAACGGGCAGGAACGTGCAGAGACTTCTGCAGCACCGCCTGCCCAAACTGGGTATCCTCTTTGGCCAGGGTATCAAACTTGTCGAACTTAACAAAAGTGTTCTTCCCCGACCAGGTAGCAGCTCGGCACAGTTGCAAAGCCAAGACTCTACGGGCAGCCGCCCAGGAAGACTACACCGATTTTGTAGAGTGGGCCTTCAGAGACTTAGGAACAGGCAAGGCTGCAGACACATAGGGCTGTTGGATAGTAAGTCTAAGCCAACGAGCAATGGACTGCTTCGAAGCAGGACAACCCTTTTTCTGTGCATAGTAGAGCATGAACAAAGAATCAGTCTCTGATTTCAGCCGTTCACTTGACATAGATCTTCAAGGCTCACACAGCATTCAACGCCTCCAGAGGAGCAGAAGAATCCGAACTGGACTGAACCACATTAGGTGGATTCAGGTGAAATGCAGAGACAACCTTCGGCAGGAACTGTTGTCTAGTCCGGAGATCCCCTCTGTCCTCATAAAAGACCAAGTATGGACATTTACACGATAAGGCCCCCCAATTCTGAGACACGTTGAGCAGTAGCCAGGGCCAGTAACATCACAGTCTTCCACATGAGCTACTGGTCTTCCACAGTCCTCAGAGGTTTAAACCAGGAGGACTGTAGAAAGTCCAACACCACATCCAAATCCCAGAGTGCCGTAGGCAGCACAAAAAGGAGGTTGTATGTGGAGTACCCCTTGAAAGAAGGTCTGCACTGCTGGCAATGCTGCCAATTTCTTCTAGAAGAAAATGGAAAGAGCTGAAATCTGGACCCTAATGGAACCCAGACGCAAGCCCATATCCACACGAGCCTTCAGGAAACGTCCCAAGTGGAACTCTGCATGCGTTCCTCGCACCAAGAGACATATCTCCTCCAGATATGATAGTGTTGACGTCACAGGTTCCCTGGCCTGAACCATGTGAGCTAGGATGTTCCTCTCAACCTCCATGCCGTCAAACGAAGTCGCCGTAAGTCCGGGTAGATGAACGGTCCTTGGTGAAGAACTCTTCATAGTGGTAGAGGCCAAGGGTCTTCGATGGACATGTCCAGAAGATCCGTGTACCACGCCCTCAGAGACCAATCCAATTTAATCAGAATTGCCTGGACTCCTTGATTTCTGATTTGCTTGAGCACCCTTGGGAGCAACGGAATCGGAGGAAAACGGGTAGACCAGCCGGTAAAGCCAAGTCGGCGTCAGTGCATCCATTGCCCTCGCCTGAGGGTCCCTGGTACGTAAGCAATACCAGTGAAGCTTCTTGTTGAGTCGAGAAGCCATCATGTCTATTTGTGGGCAGCTCCACCATTTGATGATCTGCTGGAACACCTGATGGTGGAGTCCCCACTCCCCTGGGTGGAGAGCGTGGCACTTTAGAAAGTCTGCTTCCCAGTTGTACACACCCAGAATGAAGGTTGCCAACATGGCTCTTGCATTTTTTTCCGCCCAGAGGAGTATCATTGACGCCTCTCACATGCAGGCTCTGCTCTTTGTCCCTCCTTGTCGATATACGGAACTGCTGTGGCGTTGTCCGACTGTACTTGGATAACGTGATCCTTGAGCAGAGGAGAGGCCTGAAGCAGAGCATTGTAAGTTGCCCGAAGTTCCAGAACGTTGATCGGAAGGAGGCTTTCGTGGGCTGACCACCTGCCTTGGCACTGTGCCTCTTGGGCGACAGCTCGCCATCCTCTCAGACTTGCATCCGTCGTGAGGAGGGTCCAATCGTATGCAAAGATGGATGGACACTCGAGTAGGCCGGAGCACCATTCGGACCATCTCCTGAAGTGTTCTTGCCTTGTCCTCTAGTAGGAACACCTTCTGTACCACAGTATCCAGCAACATCCCCAGGAACAGGAGCCGCTGAGTTTGCTCCAGGTGGGACTTCTGTAAATTGAGGATCCACCCATGGTGTGACAGAAGATGGATAGTGCGGTCAATATGGAGCAATAAAAAGCTCCCTGGATCTTACTTTTAGCAGAAGAAGATCGTCCAGGTAAGGGACTACATTGAACCCCTGGACCCGGAGTTGGAACATCATCTCTGCCATCACCTTCGTGAAAACCCTCGGAGCTGTGGACAGGCCAAAGGGCAGGGCCTCTAACTGGTAGTGATCGTCCAGCAAATCAAACCTCAGGTACGCTTGATGAGGTGGCCAAATCGGAATATGAAAGAAGGCATCCTGGATATCCAGGAAGACCATGAATTCCTGTTCCTCCAGGCCTGCAATCACTGCTCGCAAGGATTCCATATTAAACTTGAAAACCTTCAGGTAAGGATTCAAGGACTTGAGATTCAAAATGAACCTCACCTAACAGTCTGGTTTTGGTACCACAAACAGGTTGGAGTAATAACCCTTACCTCGTTGTGGTACTGGAACAATGACGTGGGACTGGACCAACTTTTGGATGGCCTGTTGCAACATAACCTGCATATCCTCCAAAAGCTGGTAAGCTTGATTTGAAAAATCGTTGGGGAGGTGCACCGTCGAACTCCAGCTTGTAGCCCTGAGAAATGAGGAAGCCTCCCAGACACGGCTGAAGTGACGCAGTCGAGTTCCCACCTCGAGATTCCCTTGGGGTGGGTGGGCACCGTCATGCTGAGGTCTTAGCGGAAGCAGCACTTGTGGTCTGGTCCCAAGAGCTGGTGCTTGCAGATTTTCTTGACTTACGTCTGGTACCTCTAGTTGCATTTGAGGCACCTCTTGCCTTAGATCGAAATCCGTTAGGCCGAAAGGACAGCACAGATGGCCCTGTGTAGAAGCGTCTCGCTGGCTGGGCCCCAGTGGGGAGAAACGTGGATTTCCCAGCCATTACTTTGGAAAACCACGTATCCAACTCAACCCCAAAGAGCCATTTCCCTGAAAAGTGGAAGGATTCCACACTGCGCTTTGATTCTGTGTTCGCAATCCACTGACGCAACCACAAAACCCTGCATGCAACATTGCAATGGCAGAAGTCCTAGCATTAATATTTCCCATCTCCTGAATGTGCTAGAGGAGAGTCACCATAGTGATATGGGGCATAGCCCCGGAGAGTCCCACCTGAATCTGAGTAGCCCACTTATGAATGGCATGGGTCATCCAGCCATGACCAGCCTTAGCGATACACCTGCTGCCATGTAAATAGATTTCAGTGTAGTCTCTATTTTCCGGTCCCAAGGATCCTTCATAGTAAAGGAGCCCGAGGCAGGTAGCACCACCTTTTTAGACAGTCGAGAGACTGATGCGTCAACCCCCGGGGGTTCCTCCCAAAACTTCCTTCAGGAGCAAATGGGAGTGCGCACAAAAATAAGAATTTACTTACCGATAATTCTATTTCTCGGAGTCCGTAGTGGATGCTGGGGTTCCTGAAAGGACCATGGGGAATAGCGGCTCCGCAGGAGACCGGGCACAAAAGTAAAGCTTTCCGATCAGGTGGTGTGCACTGGCTCCTCCCCCTATGACCCTCCTCCAAGCCAGTTAGGTACTGTGCCCGGACGAGCGTACACAATAAGGGAGGAATTTTGAATCCCGGGTAAGACTCATACCAGCCACACCAATCACACCGTACAACTTGTGATCTAAACCCAGTTAACAGTATGATAACAGCGGAGCCTCTGAAAAGATGGCTCACAACAATAATAACCCGATTTTTGTAACTATGTACAAGTATTGCAGATAATCCGCACTTGGGATGGGCGCCCAGCATCCACTACGGACTCCGAGAAATAGAATTATCGGTAAGTAAATTCTTATTTTCTCTATCGTCCTAGTGGATGCTGGGGTTCCTGAAAGGACCATGGGGATTATACCAAAGCTCCCAAACGGGCGGGAGAGTGCGGATGACTCTGCAGCACCGAATGAGAGAACTCCAGGTCCTCCTTAGCCAGGGTATCAAATTTGTAGAATTTAGCAAACGTGTTTGCCCCTGACCAAGTAGCTGCTCGGCAAGGTTGTAAAGCCGAGACCCCTCGGGCAGCCGCCCAAGATGAGCCCACCTTCCTTGTGGAATGGGCATTTACATATTTTGGCTGTGGCAGGCCTGCCACAGAATGTGCAAGCTGAATTGTATTACACATCCAACTAGCAATAGTCTGCTTAGAAGCAAGAGCACCCAGTTTGTTGGGTGCATACAGGATAACAGCAAGTCAGTTTTCCTGACTCCAGCCGTCCTGGAACATATTTTCAGGGCCCTGACAACATCTAGCAACTTGGGAGTCCTCCAAGTCCCTAGTAGGTGCAAGGCACCACAATAAGCTGGTTCAGGTGAAACACTGACACCACCTTAGGGAGAGAACTGGGGACGAGTCCGCAGCTCTGCCCTGTCCGAATGGACAAACAGATATGGGCTTTTTTGAGAAAAAACCACCAATTTGACACTCGCCTGGTCCAGGCCAGGGCCAAGAGCATGGTCACTTTTCATGTGAGATGCTTCAAATCCACAGATTTGACTGGTTTTAAACCAATGTGATTTGAGGAATCCCAGAACTACGTTGAGATCCCACAGTGCCACTGGAGGCACAAAAGGGGGTTGTATATGCAATACTCCCTTGACAAACTTCTGGACTTCAGGAACTGAAGCCAATTCTTTCTGGAAGAAAATCGACAGGGCCGAAATTTGAACCTTAATGGACCCCAATTTGAGGCCCATAGACACTCCTGTTTGCAGGAAATGCAGGAAAAGACCGAGTTGAAATTTCTTTGTGGGGCCTTCCTGGCCTCACACCACGCAACATATTTTCGCCACATGTGGTGATAATGTTGTGCGGTCACCTCCTTTCTGGCTTTGACCAGGGTAGGAATGACCTCTTCCGGAATGCCTTTTTCCCTTAGGATCCGGCTTTCCACCGCCATGCCGACAAACGCAGCTGCGGTAAGTCTTGGAACAGACATGGTACTTGCTGAAGCAAGTCCCTTCTTAGCGGCAGAGGCCATAAGACCTCTATAAGCATCTCTTGAAGTTCCGGGTACCAAGTCCTTCTTGGCCAATCCGGAGCCATGAGTATAGTTCTTACTCCTCTACGTCTTATAATTCTCAGCACCTTAGGTATGAGAAGCAGAGGAGGGAACACATACACCGACTGGTACACCCACGGTGTTACCAGAACGTCCACAGCTATTGCCTGAGGGTCTCTTGACCTGGCGCAATACCTGTCCCGTTTTTTGTTCAGACGGGACGCCATCATGTCCACCTTTGGTATTTCCCAACGGTTTACAATCATGTGGAAAAAACTTCCCAATGAAGTTTCCACTCTCCCGGGTGGAGGTTGTGCCTGCTGAGGAAGTCTGCTTCCCAGTTTCCATTCCCGGGATGAAACACTGCTGACAGTGCTATCACATGATTTTCCGCCCAGCGAAAAGTCCTTGCAGTTTTTGCCATTGCCCTCCTGCTTCTTGTGTCGCCCTGTCTGTTTACGTGGGCGACTGCCGTGATGTTTTTCCCACTGGATCAATACCGGCTGACCTTGAAGCAGAGGTCTTGCTAAGCTTAGAGCATTATAAATTTACCCTTAGCTCCAGTATATTTATGTGGAGAAAAGTCTCCAGACTTGATCACACTCCCTGGAAATTTTTTCCTTGTGTGACTGCTCCCCAGCCTCTCGGGCTGGGCTCCGTGGTCACCAGCATCCAATCCTGAATGCCGAATCTGCGGCCCTCTAGAAGATGAGCACTCTATAACCACCACAGGAGAGACACCCTTGTCCTTGGATATAGGGTTATCCGCTGATGCATCTGAAGATGCGATCCGGACCATTTGTCCAGCAGATCCCACTGAAAAGTTCTTGCGTGAAATCTGCCGAATGGAATTGCTTCGTAGGAAGCCACCATTTTTACCAGGACCCTTGTGCAATGATGCACTGTTTTTAGGAGGTTCCTGACTAGCTCGGATAACTCCCTGGCTTTCTCTTCCGGGAGAAACACCTTTTTCTGGACTGTGTCCAGAATCATCCCTAGGCACAGCAGACGTGTCGTCGGGATCAGCTGCGATTTTGGAATATTTAGAATCCACCCGTGCTGTTGTAGCAGTATCCGAGATAGTGCTACTCCGACCTCCAACTGTTCCCTGGACTATGCCCTTATCAGGAGATCGTCCAAGTAAGGGATAATTAAGACGCCTTTTCTTCGAAGAAGAATCATCATTTCGGCCATTACCTTGGTAAAGACCCGGGGTGCCGTGGACAATCCAAACGGCAGCGTCTGAAACTGATAGTGACAGTTCTGCACCACGAACCTGAGGTACCCTTAGTGAGAAGGGCAAATTTGGGACATAGAGGTAAGCATCCCTGATGTCCCGGGACACTATATAGTCCCCTTCTTCCTGGTTCGTTATCACTGCTCTGAGTGACTCCATCTTGATTTGAACCTTTGTAAGTGTTCAAAAAATTTTTTAGAATAAGTCTCACCTAGCCTTCTGGCTTCAGTACCACAATATAGTGTGGAATAATACCCCTTTTCTTGTAGTAGGAGGGGTAATTTAATTATCACCTGCTGGGAATACAGCTTGTGAATTTTTTCCCATACTGCCTCCTTGTCGGAGGGAGACCTTGGTAAAACAGACTTCAGGAGCCTGCGAAGGGGAAACGTCTCGACATTCCAATCTGTACCCCTGGGAAACTACTTGTAGGATCCAGGGGTCCTGTACGGTCTCAGCGCCATGCTGAGAACTTGTCAGAAGCGGTGGAACGCTTCTGTTCCTGGGAATGGGCTGCCTGCTGCAGTCTTCTTCCCTTTCCTCTATCCCTGGGCAGATATGATCTTATAGGGACGAAAGGACTGAGGCTGAAAAGACGGTGTCTTTTTCTGCAGAGATGTGACTTAGGGTAAAAACGGCGGATTTTCCAGCAGTTGCCGTGGCCACCAGGTCCGATGGACCGACCCCAAATAACTCCTCTTCCTTTATACGGCAATACACCTTTGTGCCGTTTGGAATCTGCATCACCTGACCACTGTCGTGTCCATAACATCTTCTGGCAGATATGGACATCGCATTTACTCTTGATGCCAGAGTGCAAATATCCCTCTGTGCATCTCGCATATATAGAAATGCATCCTTTAAATGCTCTATAGTCAATAAAATACTGTCCCTGTCAAGGGTATCAATATTTTTAGTCAGGGAATCCGACCAAGCCACCCCAGCTCTGCACATCCAGGCTGAGGCGATCGCTGGTCGCAGTATAACACCAGTATGTGTGTATATACTTTTTATGATATTTTCCAGCCTCCTGTCAGCTGGTCCTTGAGGACGGCCCTATCTATAGACGGTACCGCCACTTGTTTTGATAAGCGTGTGAGCGCCTTATCCACCCTAAGGGGTGTTTCCCAACGCGCCCTAACTTCTGGCGGGAAAGGGTATACCGCCCATAATTTTCTATCGGGGGGAACCCACGCATCATCACACACTTTATTTAATTTATCTGATTCAGGAAAAACTATGGTAGTTTTTTCACATCCCACATAATACCCTCTTTTGTGGTACTTGTAGTATCAGAAATATGTAACACCTCCTTCATTGCCTTTAACGTGTGGCCCTAATAAGGAATACGTTTGTTTATTCACCGTCGACACTGGATTCAGTGTCCCTGTCTGTGTCTGTGTCGACCGACTAAAGTAAACGGGCGTTTTAAAACCCCTGACGGTGTTTTTGAGACGTCTGGACCGGTACTAATTGTTTGTCGGCCGTCTCATGTCGTCAACCGACCTTGCAGCGTGTTGACATTATCACGTAATTCCCTAAATAAGCCATCCATTCCGGTGTCGACTCCCTAGAGAGTGACATCACCATTACAGGCAATTGCTCCGCCTCCTCACCAACATCGTCCTCATACATGTCGACACACACGTACCGACACACAGCACACACACAGGGAATGCTCTGATAGAGGACAGGACCCCACTAGCCCTTTGGAGAGACAGAGGGAGAGTTAACCAGCACACACCAAAAACGCTATAATTATATAGGGACAACCTTATATAAGTGTTTTCCCTTATAGCATCTTTTTTATATATTTCTAACGCCAAATTAGTGCCCCCCCTCTCTGTTTTAACCCTGTTTCTGTAGTGCAGTGCAGGGGAGAGCCTGGGAGCCTTCCCTCCAGCCTTTCTGTGAGGGAAAATGGCGCTGTGTGCTGAGGAGATAGGCCCCGCCCCTTTTTCGGCGGCCTCGTCTCCCGCTCTTAACGGATTCTGGCAGGAGTTAAATATCTCCATATAGCCTCCGGAGGCTATATGTGAGGTATTTTTAGCCAAAATAGGTATTCATTTGCCTCCCAGGGCGCCCCCCTCCCAGCGCCCTGCACCCTCAGTGACTGCCGTGTGAAGTGTGCTGAGAGGAAAATGGCGCACAGCTGCAGTGCTGTGCGCTACCTTTAGAAGACTGAGGAGTCTTCTGCCGCCGATTCTGGACCTCTTCTTACTTCAGCATCTGCAAGGGGGCCGGCGGCAAGGCTCCGGTGACCATCCAGGCTGTACCTGTGATCGTCCCTCTGGAGCTGATGTCCAGTAGCCAAGAAGCCAATCCATCCTGCACGCAGGTGAGTTCACTTCTTCTCCCCTAAGTCCCTCGTTGCAGTGATCCTGTTGCCAGCAGGACTCACTGTAAAATAAAAAACCTAAGCTAAACTTTTCTAAGCAGCTCTTTAGGAGAGCCACCTAGATTGCACCCTTCTCGGCCGGGCACAAAAATCTAACTGGCTTGGAGGAGGGTCATAGGGGGAGGAGCCAGTGCACACCACCTGATCGGAAAGCTTTACTTTTGTGCCCTGTCTCCTGCGGAGCCGCTATTCCCCATGGTCCTTTCAGGAACCCCAGCATCCACTAGGACGATAGAGAAAACTATTTTGACACTTGGAATATTTTGTATGGATTTTTCCAGGCTAACTTGAATAGGTCCTTTAACGCTGCAGAATCAGGGAAAGCGACATTAGGCTTGGTTTGTGTAAAGAAAAACGACTGCTGTGATGCAGTGTCCTCTAGAGGGAGCTTTAACATGTCCCGTATAGCCAAAATTAGGGGTTCAATTTCCTGAGCAGAATCTGAATCCCCACTAACGAGATCAAAGTCCTCCCCATCCTCATGTATATCCTCATCTGTATCAGAGAGCAGAGCAGGTAGACCACAATTTTGTGCACCTGCATGGGGAGGGTTGGGGGCTGTGTAACATCTGCCCTAGTAGCTAAGTCTGCAACAGCTTGTTATAGTAGCAGAGTTTTCTGTAATTAGCAGTGAGCTAGGATGATACATCAGACATCATAGTTTTAAGAGACCCTAGCCAGTGGGGCTCTGGACCCTCTTCCCTCAGCCCCTTCACTGATTTGTGAAGATTGGCTGCATTGTTCACAAGAAACAGAATCAGATGACAATAGAAAGAAACTGGTTGTGGCATACACTGCAGTTTGTGTCTACCCACGTTTCACAGTAAGCACAATGACACACACACAGACAGTAATACTTTGCAAGTCTGCCCTTACTGTATGAGAGACAGAGAGAGACACCAGCACACCCATAGCTGCACTGCCCCAGTGGGACAGCTTACTATAACACAGCAAGTACTGGTAAATTCTGTCCTGGAGAGGACACAGACAGTGTACAATAGCAGCTCTCCCCATTTGCTACACCCTGTACCAGATTTCCAGCGTGTCTTGTGAGGCAGGAAGCGCTGTGTGTGCTGTCCGTGGCTGCATTAAGCAGAGGAAGGCGCCAAAATGCCTCTGGAGTTAGCTCCGCTCCCTCCAATGGTGCCGGAGCTATAATGATATTTATACCGGCAAAGTCTCCTGTGTGGCTTAAAAACGTTGCACAAGTGCTAGTTCAAGCCAATATAAAAGCCAGTCTACACAGGGGGCTCTAGCGGAGGGTACCGTATGCCACACTTTGAACCAGGGGACCCCCTAGCAGGGCACCTGGTTTGTACTCAACACAGACGTCACCATCAGACTAGTGTTAGAGGTGTATGGCGTGCTGCGATTGTGACAGCCAAGGCGCAGTGTCCCACTGAACACACAACCTCTCAGGACGGTGGTCCTACAGCGGGGAAGCGGCTCTGCACCTCGCAAGGCCGGTGACCGTCCCCCCTTAAATCCCACGGTGCAGGTATGCTGTTGAACAAACAGCATACCGAAAATAATAAAAGTTGAACAGAAATTGAGAAAACTCTGGAGCTGCAGAGATGTGCATCCTCTCCAGAGGACACTTTTCTCTAAACGGCCTGTGGTAGAGAGCATAGAGGGGAGGAGCCAGCACACCCAGTGAAGAAATTTAAAGTGCACCGGCTCCTGTCTATACCCCATCATACTAGATTCCTCCAATATCCCTTACGGATGCTAGAGAAACAACAACAACAAAAAAACTTCACACAAAGGGATCAGAAATAGATAAGTGTTAACTAAAATATTAACAAGTGAGCGTAATGACAATTCACAGGTGAATACAAAATGTGTATATCCATACAGAGAAACACATACAAAAACAAGATGTTGATACCTACCGTAAATCCTTTTCTCCTAGTCCGTATGCTGGGGTCCACTTCATGACCATGGGGTATAGACGGTTCCACAGGAGCCATGGGCACTATAAGACTTTTCAATGGGTGTGAACTGGCTCCTCCCTCTATGACCCTCCTCCAGACCTCAGTTATAGGAATAGTGCCCAGGGAGACAGACATTGAGGAAAGGATTTATTTTAATACTAATGGTGGAGGTACATACCAGCTCACACCCCAACTAAGCCGCACAACATGGCATTCAACATAAGACACGCCAACAGGCATGAACCAATTACAGCAAACATGCTGAAACTAATAAAACACAACAACATGTGCAACTCTAAAACAAAACTGCAGGTAAAGTACGCACTGGGACGGGCGCCCAGCATCCTCTACGGACTAGGAGTAAAGAATTTACCGGTAGGTATCAAAATCCTGTTTTCTCATACGTCCTAGAGGATGCTGAGAAAACATGATCATGGGGTTTATACCAAAGCTCCAGTACAGGCGGGAGAGTGGGGATGACCCTGCAGTACCGATTGACCGATCTTGAGGTCTTCAATCGGCCAAGGTGTCAAACTTGTAGAATTTTGCAAATGTGTTTGACCCCGACCAAGTAGCTGCTCGGCAAAGTTGCAATGCCGAAGCCCCCCGGGCAGCCGCCCAGGATGAGGCCACCTTCCTAGTGGAATGGGCCTTCACAGACGTCGGTAACGTCAATCCAGCCGTAGTATGAGCGTGCTGAATCGTACTTCTGATCCAACGCGCAATAGTCTGCTTGGAAGGAGGACACCCAATCTTGTTGGGAGCATACAGGACAAAGACTCTGTTTTCCGTATTTGAGCTGTTCTAGCGACATAAATCTTCAAAGCTCTAACCACATCTAGAGACTGACTCCGTGAACGGGTCAGTAACTACTGGCACCACAATAGGTTGGTTTATGTGGAAAGATGAAACCACCTTTGGAAGAAAATGTTGACGAGTTCTCAACTCTGTCCTATCTTCATGGAAGATCAGGTAAGGGCTCTTGTGAGACAAGGCCCCCCCAACTCAGACGCCTGCCGTGTGGATGCAAATGCCAAAAGCATCACCACTTTCCAAGTGAGAAACTTCAACTATCTCTTGTAGAGGCTCAAACCAATCCGATTGAAGGAACTGCAACACCACATTAAGGTCCCATAGTGCCACTGGAGGCACAAATGGAGGCTGGATGTGCAGAACCCCTTTCACGAAGGTCTGAACCTCTGGAAGAGAGGTCAATTGTTTTTGGAAGAACACTGACAAGGCCGAAATCTGGAACTTGATTGACCCCAATCGGAGGCCCGCCTCCACACCAGCCTGTAGAAAATGGAGAAAACGTCCCAACTGAAACTCTTCCGTAGGAGCCTTCTTGGATTCACACCAAGACACATTTTCTCCAAATACGGTGGTAACGTTTCGACGTTACTCCTTTCCTGGCCTGAATAAGGGTGGGGATGACTTCCTTGGGAATACCCTTATGGGCTAGGATCCGGCGCTCAACAGCCATGCCGTCAAATGTAGCCGCGGTAAGTCTTGATACACGCACGGCCCCTGCTACAGCAGGTCCTCGCGAAGAGGCCGAGGATATTCTATGAGCAACTCCTGAAGATCTGAGTACCAAGCCCTCCTTGGCCAGTCTGGGGCAATGAAGATTGCTTGAACTCTTGTTCTCATTATGATCCTGAGCACCTTTGAGATCAGCAGAAATGGAGGGAAGACATACACCGACCGGAACACCCACTGGGCCACTAGCGCATCCACTACTTTTGCTTGAGGGTCACTCGAGCTGGAACAATATTTCTGAAGCTTCTTGCTGAGACGAGAGGCCATGTCTACTTGAGGAACTCCCCAAAGACTCGTCACCTCTGCGAAGACTTCTTGGTGGAGGCCCCACTCTCCTGGATGGAGATCGTGTCTGCTGAGAAAGTCTGCTTCCGGAATGAAAATTGCAGACAGAGCCTTTACATGTTTTTCTGCCCAGAGGAGGATCTTTGTCACCTCTGCCATTGCCGCTCTGCCTGTTTATGTACGCTACTGCTGTTACATTGTCCGACTGGATCTGCACGGAATGATCTTGAAGAAGATGTACCGCTTGTTGAAGGCCGTTGTAAATGTCTCTCAATTCCAGCACGTTTATGTGAATGCAGGCTTCCTGACTTGACTATTTCCCTTGGAAGCTTCCCCCCCTCCCCCCCGAGTGACAGCTCCCCAGCCTTGGAGACTTGCATCCGTGGTTACCAGGACCCAGTCCTGAATCCCGAACCTGCGTCCCTCTAGTAGGCGAGAACTGTGTAGCCACCACAGGAGCGAAATCCTGGCTTTTGACAACAGTATTATCTTCCGGTGCATGTGTAGGTGGGATCCCGACCACTTGTCCAACAGGTCCCACTTGAATACCCTGGCATGGAACCTGCAAAACTGTATGGCCTCGTAGGCCACCACCATCTTTCCCAACAACCAAATGCACTGATGGATCGACACATGATGGTTTCAATATCTGTTTTACCATTTTCTGGATTTCCAGAGCCTTTTCCATCGGAAGAAATACTCTCTGAACTTTGTCCAGAATCATCCCGAGAAAAGACACTTGTCGTCGGTTCCAACTGTGACTTTGGATAATTTATGATCCAACCGTGTTGTTGGAGTATTAACAGGGAGAGAGAGTGATGTTTTGTAACAACTGCTCCCTGGATCTCACCTTTATCAGGAGATCGTCTAGATAAGGAATTATATCGACTCCTTTTTGACGCAGGAGAACCATCATCTCCGCCATCACCTTGGTGAATACCCTCGGCGCCGTGGAGAGACTGAAAGGTAACATCTGGAATTGGTAATGGCAATCCTGAACCGCGAATCTCAGATAAGCCTGGTGAGGAGGATAAACGGGAGCATGCAGGCAAGCATCTTTTATGTCTACAGACACCATGTAGTCCCCCTCCTCCAGACTGGAAATCACTGCCCTCAGTGATTCCCTTTAACTTGAATCATTTCAAGTAGAGATTCAGATTTTTCAGGTTTAGGATCGGTCTGACCGAGCCGTCCGGTTTCGGATCTACAAAGGCTCGATTAAAACCCCTCCCCTTGTTGTGACAAAGGTACCAGGACTATGACCTTATCCGGACATAATTTTTGTATTGCCGCTGTTACCGCTTTCCTTTCTGGAAGAGAAGCTGGCAAGGTCGATTTGAAAAATTGGCATGGGGGAACTTCTTGAAACTCCAGCTTGTATCCTTGGGACACTATTTGCAACACCCAGGGATCCAGGCCTGACAGAATCCAACCTTGGCTGAACAGTTTGAGACGTGCCCCCAGCCGAGCGGCCTCCCACAAAGGAGCCCCAGCGTCATGCTGAAGATTTGGCAGAAGTAGGGGGTAGATTTCTGCTCCTGGGAACCTGAAGCTGCTGTGGACTTTTCCCTTCTCGCAAAGAAGGGGTAACCTCTAGCTTTTTTGTATTTATTGGGCCAAAAGGACTGCATGTGCGGGTGATATCTCTTTTTTGCTGGCGCAGAGGGCAAAAATGTCGACTTACCTGCGGTAGCCGCCGAGACTAATGCATCCAATCCATCGCCAAATAAGGCCTCACCTTTATATGGGAGAGCCTCCATATTTCTTTTGGAATCTGCATCCGCGTTCCACTGGTGAATCCACAACGCCCGCTGAGCCTATACTGCCATGGTAGCGGCTTGTGAACTTAAGAGTCTAATATCTAGCATATATGCGGCAGCGTCTTTGATATTCCGTAACTTAAGCAGTATCTCATCTTTATCAATCGTGTCAATTTCTGATGACACGCTTTCTGACCATTTTTTAATAGCGCGACTCACCCACGCGCAATCAATTGTGGGCCTGAGCAGCGTACCATTGGCAACATAAATGGATTTCAATATAGTTTCCATCTTTTGGTGTGCAGGCTCTTTTAGTGAAGCCGTGCCAGGTGCAGGGAGAATTACCTTCTTTGTCAACCTGGACAGTGCACTGTCTAACACAGGGGGTGACTCCCATTTTTTCCTGTCCTCCACCGGGAAAGGATAAGCTATCTGAACTCTCTTGGGAATAAGAAATTTATTTTCGGGATTCACCCACATCCTTCAAAGAGTGTATTAAGCTTGTGGGAAGGAGGGAAAGTGACCTTAGATTTATTTTCTTTATAGAAATAAGCCTTCTCCTGAGGTACAGGAGTGGCTTCCGTGACTTCCAGAACTTCCCTTATAGCCACAATCATATATTGTATATTTTTTGCCAATTTATGATCTATTTCTCTGGAATCACTATCGTCGATACAAGAATCAGTGTCCGTGTCGGTATCAGTATTCACAATATTCGCAAATGGTCTCTTATGTGACCCAGAGGGGTCGCCTGCGGATGGAAGAACAGAGCCCTGAAAAATCACATCCTCCACAGATTTTCTCCAGCATTCAGCATGAGATTCAGACTTTTCTAATCTACTCTTGATATGATGCATACTATCACGTATTTCTTTCACTCATGCGGGTTCTTGGTGTGCCGACAGCGCCAACACATTACACTTCTGTGTCCCTATAATGGTTTCCTCCGGGGAGGAACTCCCTGTCTCTGACACACGTGTACAACACACACACACAGACACACTGGGACTTATAGGGGATAGACCCACCTTAAAATCTTTCAGAGGGAAAGATTTTAGGAGCAGCCAGTTCACAACCCCAGCGCCAGTATCTAATGCCTGTGAACACAGAATGCCCACTGACATGAAACGCTTTTTACACAGTAAAACACACTTGTAAAGCACCAAATTCGCTTGTGCCCCCGTTTTGCACCCTGATACTTGTAGTCAGAAGTGAAGGAGAACCAGCGATGTCTCTGCAGCCTGAGGAGAGAGAAAATGGCACTGAGCAGTGTGCTGGCTGACTGAGGAAGAAGCTCCGCCCTTTTTACCTCAAACTTTTCATAATATTTATACTGGTGGGGGCAGGGCTGTGCCTGGGCATCTTATGCCCCCTTTTTGCCAGTTTATAGAGGCACCCTGCAATTCCTGTGTGTGGGCAGCAATGGCGCGCTCCGCTCCCGCCAGCCGAACTGTAACTAAGCCGTCACTTTTCTTGATAGAAGATCTGTCTTCTGACTCCTGGCTCTGTGAGGGGGGTGACGGCGTGCTGTGGGAGTGAGCATCTAGACACGGCTAGCGTTCAGTACCCTTCAGGAGCTAATGGTGTCCTGTCAGCAAGAAGCAGAGCCATGAAACTTCAGGAAGTTGGTTCCTACTTCTGCCCTCTGAGTCCCACAAAGCAGGGAGACTGTTGCCAGCAGTTCTCCCTGAAAATAAAAATCCTGACATAAGTCTTTTCAGAGAAGCTCAGTAGAGCTCCCCTGGAGTGCATCCAGTCTGCCTGGGCACATTTCTAAAACTGAGGTCTGGAGGAGGGGCATAGAGGGAGGAGCCAGTTCACACCCATTGAAAAGTCTTAAGAGTGCCCATGGCTCCTGCGGAACAGTCTATACCCCATGGTCATGAAGTGGACCCCAGCATCCTCTAGGACGTATGAGGGGAAAAAAAGTGTTCCTTTTTAATTTTCATTATTAGGAACAGTATATAAAACGTGTAACTATAGAATTTAGTGTAAAAGTGTGCTTTTAACTTTTTTTTCTGACTTCACAGTTATTAAAGCGCAAAACAGCTTTTCACAAGCCTTGCCAAAAAGATGTTTGGGTTCACAAAATAGCAGCATCTGTGTGCACAGCAGAGTGGAGGAAAGATGGGTTGACCATCCCGGTATAGCAGTGCAAAAGGAGGAACACAAATTAGTATGAAATTCCCTGCAGATTTTATAGGGGGGGATTATTTTCCTGGCGATGTGTCCGGGCCTGAGTGAAAATACATTAAGACAGCTTGTATGGCATGACAAAAGTTTGGAAACCAGGTCAGTTTATTCACTTTTTAAAGTCTCTAAATATCAATTATTCAACCTTAATTTACCCATGTGGATACAATTTAATTTATAATCTAACACTTCTAAAAACCTCTCAATGTTGTGCCTACCATGGGCTCCTCCAGACAACTAATTACTTGAAATTCGTTGGGTCAGAAATATCATTGAAAGAAAAACTGAAAGTTAAGCGGAACAGTGGACATAAAGGCAGGATCTGAAAGACACAATGGGTCAGATGTATTAACCTGGAGAAGGCATGAGGAAGTGATAAACCAGTGATAAATGCAAGGTGATAAAGGCACCAGCCAATCAGATCCTAACTGTTAATTTACATATTGGAACTGATTGGCTGGTGCCTTTATCACAACTGTTAATTTACATATTGGAACTGAGAGACTTGTGCAATTATCAACTTGCACATATCACTGGTTTATCACTTCCTTATGCCTTCCACAGGTTAATACATCTGCCCCAATCTTTGATATAACTGGTCAGAAATGAGAAGCAAAACCACATATCTGCAGAGAATCAGGCAGAAGGTTTAGCCGACACGTACAGCTTTCATACACAAATGATTTACAGTAATAAAAAAAAAAATAAAAAATAAAAATATAGGATTTTAAATTACCTACCGGTAAATACTTTTCTCGTAGTCCGTAGAGGATACTGGGGTTCCATTTAGTACCATGGGGTATAGATGGGTCCACTAGGAACCATGGGCACTTTAAGAATTTGATATTATGGGCTGTCTCCTCCCTCTATGCCCCTCCTACCAGACTCAGTCTAGGAAACTGTGCCCGAGGAGACGGACATACTTTGAGAGAAGGATAGATAATGATAGGGGTGAGATTTCGAACCAGCACACACAAACAAGAGGAAAGCCAAGCTAACCAAACTTGGAACAGCAACAGCTGAACCAAACAACAATACTTAACCAAGTAACAACGCAGGAAGATCGAAGCACTGGGCGGGCGCCCAGTATCCTCTACGGACTACAAGAAAAGGATTTACCGCTAGGCAATTCAAATCCTATTTTCTCTAATGTCCTAGAGGAAACTGGGGTTCCATTTAGTACCATGGGGGGGGGGGGGGAGTACCAAAGCTCTCAAACCTTGTGGGAGTGCCGAGGTTCCTGCAGAACTGATTGACCAAACTAAAGGTCCTCAGAGGCCAAAGTATCGAACTTATAAAGCTTTGCAAATGTGTTTGAACCTGACCAAATATCTGCTCAGCAGAGCTGTAAAGCTGAGACACGCCGGGCAGGCGCCCAAGAACAACCCACCGACCTAGTCGACTGGACCTGAACAGATTTCGGAACTGGGTAGCCTGCCATGGAATAAGCATGCTGGATAGTAAGCCTGATCCAGCGTGCAATGGACTGCCTTGAAGCAGGACACCCAATCTTATTGGGTTCATAGAGAATGAACAGCGAGTCAGATTTCCTGTGACAAGCTGTCCTCTTTACATACACCGTCTAATCCCTCACAACATCCAAAGACTATGGAGTAGCAAAGGTGTCTGTAACAGCCGGAACCACAATAGGTTGGTTGATGTGAAACTCGGACACCACCTTAGGAAGGAATTGCTGACAAGTTCTGAGTTCAGCTCTGTCCTGGAAAATTAAGTAGGGGCTCTTGTGAGGGGTGGTCTTCAGTATGCCGGCTGTCGGGATCCAGGCGCACAGTATACCAGCGCCGGAATCCTGACAGCCGGCATACCGACACTTATTCTCCCTCGTGGGGGTCCACGACCCCCCCCCCTGGAGGGAAAATAAAAAAATAAAATAGCGTGACGCATACCGAATACAATACCGGCGCCGGGAGCCCGACCGCAGGCTTACCGACAGTGTGGCGAGCGCAAATGGGCCCCTTGCGGGCTAGCCACGCTGCAGGCACGCGCGCATAGCGCGCCACCGTGCCTGCAGCGTGGCGAGCGCAGCGAGCCCACAAGGGGCCCATTTGCACTCGCCACACTGTCGGTAAGCCGGTGGTCGGGCTCCCGGCGCCGGTATGCTGGTCGCCGGGAGCCCAACCGCCGGCAGACCGTACTACACCCCTTGTGAGACTTCTACGTAAGACCTCTACCTCCTGTAACAGTTCAAACCAGTCCAATTGGAGGAACTGCAGGAGGGGAGGCACCGTAGCGGGCACAAGAACCCGGCGTCTAAAGGAAGCATCCTGGGAGATGGAAGTATCAAAGACATGAAACCTAATGAACGTGTTCACCGAGGACCACGTAGCCGCCTTGCACAATTGTTCAGCAGAAGCGCCATGGCGGGCCGCCCCAGAAGGTCCATCAGATAGAGTAGAATGGGCTTTGATAGCAGCAGTAGCTGGAAGATCAGCCTGTGCATATGCTTGTGCAATCACCATTCTAATCAATCTGGCCAAGGTTTGCTTATTCGCAGGCCAGCCACGTTTGTGAAAAAGCATAAAAAGTACAAAAAGGGAATCGGACCTCCTGAGAGAGGCAGTCCTCTCCACGTAAATACGGGGAGCCCGTACCACATCCAAAGACCGCTATTTGGAGGACAAACCAGAAGAGAAAAGCCGGAACCACAATCTCTTGGATAAGATGGAAAGAGGACACCACCTTAGGTAGATAACCGGGACGAGTTCTAAGAACTGCCTGGTCACAGTGAAAAATCAGAAAGGGTGAACAGGACAGGACAAAGCGCCTAAGTCAGACACCTTCCTAGCAGAAGCAATAGCCAGCAGAAACACAACCTTAAGCGTAAGAGGTCCACCTACTCAAGAGGTTCAAATGGAGACTCTTGTAGGGCATTCAAGACAATAGACAGATCCCATGGAGCCACAGGAGGGACATATGGAGGCTGAATCCATAAAACACCTTGAGTGAAAGTATGAACGTCCGGAATAGGCGCAATCTTCCGCTGAAACCACACTGATAAGGTAGAAATAAGGGCCAGACGAAGGCTTAAGTCTAGAACTTGTTGCAGAAAAGCCAAAAGTCTGGAAGTTCTGAAATTGTATGCATCGTAATTCTTAGCAGCACACCAGGTGAAGTAAGAATTCCAGACCCGGTAATAAATCCGTGCAGAAGCCGGTTTGCAGGCTCTCGGTAGTGAAGCTTCAAGAGCCACGCCGTCAAAGCTAGTCTGGCCAGGTCCGGGTAGACACAAGGGACCTGAAAGAGGAGGTCTGAGCATTGAGGAAGCAGAAGAGGACGCTCGATCGATAGACCCTGCAGGTCTGAGAACCAATGCCGTCTGAGCCATGCTGGAGCAACTAGAAGTAGTATTTCTCCTTCTTGCTTGAACTTCCATAGTACCCTGGGCAGGAGTGACACTGGAGGGAATACAAATGGCAGCTGAAAGTTCCATGAACGCTGCTTGAAGATCCCTTGTCCTTGATCCGAAGACCAGAACCTTGCGATTGTGTAGAGACGCCATCAGGTCTGCATTTATTATTTATTAACAGTTTCTTATATAGTGCAG
Source organism: Pseudophryne corroboree (assembly GCF_028390025.1). NCBI lineage: Eukaryota > Metazoa > Chordata > Amphibia > Anura > Myobatrachidae > Pseudophryne > Pseudophryne corroboree. The sequence continues at coordinate 388,161,620 of NC_086448.1, read as the reverse complement.
CAAATTCCGTTGCGCTTTACAATTGGACACGATACAACAAAACTGGGTAATAAACAAACAGTCATAGGTAGGAAGGCCCTGCTTGCAAGCTTAGAATCTATACATATGGTAGGCCCCACTTTTCATCTGAAATCTGCTTCCCAGTTGAGGACTCTGGGAATGAATACTGCCGATATTGCTGGCAGATACCGTACCGCCCAACAAAGGATTTTTGACACTTCCATCATTGCCATGCGGCTTCGAGTGTCGCCATGATTTATGTATGCCTGTACTTGAACAGGCATGTTCTCAATCAGAAGCAGGTCAAGAGAAAGCATTGAACACTGCCAGCAATTCCAGAACGTTTATCGGGAGGAGAGATTCCTCCTTGTCTACAGACCCTGGAGAGAGAGAGAGAGAGAGAGAGAGAGAGAGAGAGAGAGAGAGAGAGAGAGAGAGAGAGAGAGAGAGAGAGAGAGAGAGAGAGAGAGAGAGAGAGAGAGAGAGAGAGAGAGAGAGAGAGAGAGAGAGAGAGAGAGAGTTGCTCTAGCACCGCGCACCAACCCAGCAGACTGGCATCCATAGTCAGTAGAACCCAGTTGGGGATCCAGAAGGGACGGCCCTTGCTCAACGGTTGGTACTGTAGTCACCAGCTCAGTAGCAGACGAATCTCCGGAGTCAAGGAGATCAATTGAGACCTGATCCGATGAGGCAGGCCGTCCACTTGGAGAGGATTAACCTCTGCAGAGAGCGGGAATGAAATGGAGCGTACTCTACCATGTCGAAAGCAGACACCATGAGGCCTAGTGCATCGCTGAGTGTATCGACACTCTTGGGCGAGAAAGGAAGTATCTGATCCTGTCCTGAAGTTTCAGGACTTTCTCTGAAAACAGAAACAGCTTTTGGCTGTGTGTGTCTAGCAGTGTCCCCAGGTGTACCATGCTCCGAGCAGGGACCAGCGAGGACTTTTTCCAGTTGATGAGCAACCCGTGGGCTTTTAGGAATTGGACAGTCAGTTCAAGATGACTCAGGAGAACATCTTGGGAGTTCGCCAGGATCAGCAAGTCGTCCAGATATGGCAGGACCCCAATTCCCTGACGGCGGAGAAGGGCAATCATCACGGCCATGACCTTGGTGAAGATCCGAGGGGACATGGCCAGTCCAAATGGCAGAAGCTGGAAATGATAATGTAGGTTGCCAATGGCAAACCGCAGATATTGCTGTTGAGACATGGCAGTAGGTATATGCAGGTAAGCATCCTGTATGTCCAGGGATACCATATTCTCTTTGGGTTCCATGGCCAGTACAACAGAGCAGAGTTTCCATACGGAATTTGGACACACAAATTTGTTCAATGATTTGAGGTCGATTATAGGCCGGGAGGACCCAGTGGGTTTCGGGACTTGAAACAGGGTCGAATAGTATCGCCTGCCTCTCTGGGACAGAGGTACCGGCATTACCACTCCTCTGTCCAGGAAGGATCGCACAACCAGCTGTAGAGCTTGCGCTTTCAACGGATCTGAATGAATAACAGTCATGCAGAACTGGCAAGGGGGACGTCTCTTGAAAGAGACCGTGTACCCGTGAGAGACCACTTCCCGCACCCAGGCGTCTGAAGTGGTCCTTTACCAGACTTTGGCGAATTGCAGAAGCCGGCCTCCACCCTGGGATCCCCCAGCGGGAGGCACGGCCCGTCATGCAGCAGACTGCTCTTGTTTGGAAGCGGGCTGACGGGCAGCCCAGGATTGTTTAGGTTTGAGCTTAGTGGTTTTGGAAGCACGAGCCTGTCTCAGGTACGACCCTTTGCTTTCCCTGGTGGTCGAAAGGAACAAAAAGTGGTACTCTTTGCCTTCGGTTCAGAAGGATTAGTACTTGGAAGAAACGCAGTCTTAGCAGTCACAATCTTATTCAGATCTTCCCCAAATAGGATGTCTCCATTGAAGGGGAGCATCTCCAAGGTCTTTTTGGAGTCCAGGTCCACCTTCCAGGACCTCAACCACATAATTCGGCGAGCCAGTGTAGACGTAGTGGACGCCATTACACCTGCCTCAGAGGACGCCTCCTGAATATAGTGGGAGGAGGTGGTAATATGAGACAAATATTGTCTGGCCCTATCAGAAATTTTCCTAAGGCAGCTCTTTCTCTAATGCCTGAACCCATGCTTCAATTCCTTTTAGGGCCCAGGAGGCTGCTATAGTGGGTCTATGTATAGCACCTGTAAGGGAGTAAATAGACTTCAGGTATCCCTCCAAACCCTTATCTGTTGGTTCCTTCAGTGAGGTGACAGTGGTGACAGGCAGAGTAGATGACATCACAAAATGGGTGACATGCGAGTCCACCGGCGGCGGATTTTCATACTTTGTACTCAACTCCGCAGGGATAGGATAACGAGCTAGCATCTTCTTAGACAGGAAGAATTTCTTTCCTGGAGAAGACCAGGTTTCCTGACGTACAGTGGGGTCTGAAAGTTTGTGCACCCCAGGCAAAAATTCATTTTAATGTGCAAAAAGAAGCCAAGGAAAGATGTAAAAATCTCCAAAAGGCATCAAATTACAGATTAGACATTCTTATAACAGGTCAAAAAAAGTGGATTTTATTTCCATCATTTACACCAGGGATGGGGAACCTTCGGCCCTCCAGCTTTTGTTGAACTACACATACCAGCACGCTTTGCTACAGTTTTGCTATATGGCCATGCTAAACCTGTTGCAGGGCATGCTGGGATGTGTAGTTCAACAACAGCTGGAGGGCCGAAGGTTCCCCATCCCTGATTTACACTTTCAAAAGAACAGAAAACAAAAAATGGCGTCTGCAAAAGTTTGGGCACCCTGCAGAGTTAATACCTTGTACTGCCCCCTTTGGCAAGTATCACAGCTTGTAAACGCTTTTTGTAGCCAGCCAAGAGTCTTTCAATTCTTGTTTGAGGTATCTTCGCCCATTCTTCCTTACAAAAGTCTTCCAGTTCTTTGAGATTCCTAGGCTGTCTGTGATGCACTGCTCTTTTAAAGGTCTATCCATAGATTTTTAATTATGTTGAGGTCAGGAGATTGTGAAGGCCAGGGCAATACCTTCAGTTTACACCTCTTGATGTAATCCACCGTGGATTTTGAGGTGTGTTTAGGATCATTATCCATTTGTAGAAGCCAGCCTCTCTTTAACTTCAGCTTTTTCACAGATGACATCAAGTTAGCGTCCAAAATTTGCTGGAATATCATTGAACACATTTTTCCTTCCTTGGAATGTTCCCTGTGCCACTGGCTGCAATACAACCCCAAAGCATGATTGATCCACCCCCATGCTTTACAGTTGGACAGAGGTTCTTTTCATTAAATTCTGTGCCTTTCCTTCCCCAAACGTACCTTTGCTCATTCCGGCCAAAAAGTTCTATTTTAACCTCATCGGTCCACAGAACTTTATTCCAAAATGCATCAGGCTTGTCTATATGTTCATTTACAAACTTCAAACGCTGATTTTTGTGGTGAGGACGTAGAAGAGGTTTTCTTCCGATGACCTCTTCCATGAAGACCATATTTGTACAAGTATCTCTTTATAGTGGAATAGTTTACCACAACTCCAGTGTCTGCCAGATCTTCCTGGAGGGATCGTGCAGTCAAACGTGGATTTTGACTTGCTTTTCTCACAATCCTGCAAGCTGTTCTGTCTGATATTTTTCTTGGTCTTCCAGATCTTGCTTTAACTTCCACTGTTCCTGATGACTGCCATTTCTTAATTACATTCCAAACAGAGGATATGGGCATCTGATAACGCTTTCTTATAGCCTTCTCCTGCTTTGTGAGCGTCAACTATTCTCAGTTTCAGTGTTCTACACAACTGCTTAGAGGAACCCATGGTGCTGATTGTTGGAGCAAGGTCAGATGAGTCTGGGCTTTTAAAACCTTTGAGATTGACATCACCTGGTCTTTCCAGACAATGATTGAGAACAATCCATGACACTGCCAGGTCTCAGCTGTCCAAAGGGGGCAGTACAAGGTATTAACTCTGCAGGGTGCTCAAACTTTTGCATTTTTTGTTTTCTGTTCTTTTGAAAGTGTAAATGATAGAAATAAAATCAAACTTTTTTTTACATGTTATAAGAATGTCTAATCTGTAATTTGATGCCTTTTGGAGATTTTTTCCATCTTTCCATGGCTTCTTTTTGCACATTAAAATGAATTTTTGCCTGGGGTGCCCAAACTTTCAAACCCCACTGTATGTCTATTAAATGGTCAGAATGTGGTAAGACTACTTTAGCAACCTACTGACGTTTGAACTTATCAGGTTTCTTAGACGCAGTAGTGGGATCCACCTCATCATCAATTTGTAGAATCAGCTTAATAGCCTCCACTAGGTCAGGAACATCAACCCGAGTTGGAGGTTCCTCGTCAGAAGCAACTGTATCAGTGTCAAACGGATCAGTATATTCCCCATCAGAAGAATTATCTGAAATATTAGTGGATTGCGAGGAGGAAGTGGCCCACTTAGATGTCCTCTTGACCCCAGAGGGGCGTTGGTTAGACTTTTGTCTAACCAAAGAAAAAGACTGATTTAAATTGTTGTATCTGGGTAAACAGTGTCCGCCCAGGGCGGATTAACTACAGGGACAATATGTGGCTGCAATGGCACAGGAGGTCCCAAAGGGGGCATAAGACGTGTCACAAGAGTATTCAGCATACTTGAGAATGCTGCCCAAGGTGGTTCCTGATTGGTTACAGGGGCTGCGGGCTGACTGGGAGATGAATGGCACCCAGGACACAAACCATCAGTTAAAACTTCCCCCTCAGGTAAATCATTTGCGCAAGCACTGCATGATGCAGGAGCGCCCGCGGGTTTCCAACCCTGTGTGGCAGACATAATGAATGTAGCCGTAGAGCGTAACAGTACAATATAGCCAGACAAATACAATACCTGCAAAACACTCCCTTATTTATGTGACCGTAAATACAGAACATAAACAGAGAATAAATGCGGTATGAGGTGACTGAAGAGCAGTCAAAATAAGATTTTACTTACCGATAAATCTATTTCTCGGAGTCCGTAGTGGATGCTGGGGTTCCTGAAAGGACCATGGGGAATAGCGGCTCCGCAGGAGACAGGGCACAAAAAGTAAAGCTTTTCCAGATCAGGTGGTGTGCACTGGCTCCTCCCCCTATGACCCTCCTCCAGACTCCAGTTAGGTACTGTGCCCGGACGAGCTTACACAATAAGGGAGGATTTTGAATCCCGGGTAAGACTCATACCAGCCACACCAATCACACCGTACAACTTGTGATCTAAACCCAGTTAACAGTATGATAACAGCGGAGCCTCTGAAAGATGGCTTCCTTCAACAATAACCCGAATTAGTTAACAATAACTATGTACAATTATTGCAGATAATCCGCACTTGGGATGGGCGCCCAGCATCCACTACGGACTCCGAGAAATAGATTTATCGGTAAGTAAAATCTTATTTTCTCTATCGTCCTAGTGGATGCTGGGGTTCCTGAAAGGACCATGGGGATTATACCAAAGCTCCCAAACGGGCGGGAGAGTGCGGATGACTCTGCAGCACCGAATGAGAGAACTCCAGGTCCTCCTTAGCCAGAGTATCAAATTTGTAAAATTTTACAAACGTGTTCTCCCCTGACCACGTAGCTGCTCGGCAAAGTTGTAATGCCGAGACCCCTCGGGCAGCCGCCCAAGATGAGCCCACCTTCCTTGTGGAGTGGGCCTTTACAGATTTAGGCTGTGGCAGGCCTGCCACAGAATGTGCAAGTTGGATTGTGCTACAGACCCAACGAGCAATCGTCTGCTTAGACGCAGGAGCACCCATCTTGTTGGGTGCATACAATATAAACGAGTCAGATTTTCTGACTCCAGCTGTCCTTGCAATATATATTTTTAATGCTCTGACAACGTCCAGTAACTTGGAGTCCTCCAAGTCACTTGTAGCCGCAGGCACTACAATAGGCTGGTTCAGATGAAATGCTGACACCACCTTAGGGAGAAAATGCGGACGAGTCCGCAGTTCTGCCCTGTCCGAATGGAAAATCAGATATGGGCTTTTGTAAGATAAAGCTGCCAGTTCTGACACTCTCCTGGCCGAAGCCAGGGCTAGAAGCATGGTCACTTTCCATGTGAGATATTTCAAATCCACCTTCTTTAGTGGTTCAAACCAATGAGATTTTAGAAAGTCCAAAACCACATTGAGATCCCACGGTGCCACTGGAGGCACCACAGGAGGCTGTATATGTAGCACTCCCTTAACAAAGGTCTGGACTTCAAGGACTGAAGCCAATTCTTTTTGAAAGAAAATCGACAGGGCCGAAATTTGAACCTTAATAGATCCCAATTTGAGACCCATAGACAATCCTGATTGCAGGAAATGTAGGAATCGACCCAGTTGAAATTCCTCCGTCGGAGCACTCCGATCTTCGCACCACGCAACATATTTTCGCCAAATTCGGTGATAATGTTGCACGGTTACTTCCTTCCTTGCTTGCTTTAATCAAAGTAGGAATGACTTCTTCCGGCATGCCTTTTTCCTTTAGGATCCGGCGTTCAACCGCCATGCCGTCAAACGCAGCCGCGGTAAGTCTTGAAACAGACAGGGACCCTGCTGAAGCAAGTCCCTCCTTAGAGGTAGAGGCCACGGATCTTCCGTGATCATCTCTTGAAGTTCCGGGTACCAAGTCCTTCTTGGCCAATCCGGAACCACTAGTATCGTCCTTACGCCTCTTTGCCGTATAATTCTCAATACTTTTGGTATGAGAGGCAGAGGAGGAAACACATACACCGACTGGTACACCCAAGGCGTTACCAGCGCGTCCACAGCTATTGCCTGCGGATCTCTTGACCTGGCGCAATACCTGTCCAGTTTTTTGTTGAGGCGAGACGCCATCATGTCCACCATTGGTCTTTCCCAACGGGTTACCAGCAAGTGGAAGACTTCTGGATGAAGTCCCCACTCTCCCGGGTGAAGATCGTGTCTGCTGAGGAAGTCTGCTTCCCAGTTGTCCACTCCCGGGATGAACACTGCTGACAGTGCTATCACATGATTCTCTGCCCAGCGAAGAATCCTTGCAGCTTCTGCCATTGCACTCCTGCTTCTTGTGCCGCCCTGTCTGTTCACATGGGCGACTGCCGTGATGTTGTCCGACTGGATCAACACCGGTTTTCCCTGAAGCAGAGGTTCTGCCTGGCTTAGAGCATTGTATATTGCTCTTAGTTCCAGAATGTTTATGTGAAGAGACGTTTCCAGGCTCGTCCATACTCCCTGGAAGTTTCTTCCTTGTGTGACTGCTCCCCAGCCTCTCAGGCTGGCGTCTGTGGTCACCAGGATCCAATCCTGTATGCCGAATCTGCGGCCCTCCAATAGATGAGCACTCTGCAACCACCACAGAAGAGACACCCTTGTCCTTGCGTGGAATCTGCCGAATGGAATTGCTTCGTAAGAAGCCACCATTTTTCCCAGGACTCTTGTGCATTGATGTACAGACACCTTTCCTGGTTTTAGGAGGTTCCTGACAAGCTCGGATAACTCCTTGGCTTTTTCCTCCGGGAGAAAAACCTTTTTCTGAACCGTGTCCAGAATCATCCCTAGGAACAGCAGACGAGTTGTCGGCATTAACTGGGATTTTGGAATATTCAGAATCCACCCGTGCTGTTTTAGCACTTCTTGCGACAGTGCTAATCCCATCTCTAGCTGTTCTCTGGACCTTGCCCTTATTAGGAGATCGTCCAAGTATGGGATAATTAATATGCCTTTTCTTCGAAGAAGAATCATCATCTCGGCCATTACCTTTGTAAAGACCCGAGGTGCCGTGGACAATCCGAACGGCAGCGTCTGAAACTGATAGTGACAGTTTTGTACAACGAACCTGAGGTACCCCTGGTGTGAGGGGTAAATTGGAACGTGGAGATACGCATCCTTGATGTCCAAGGATACCATAAAGTCCCCCTCTTCCAGGTTCGCTATCACTGCTCTGAGTGACTCCATCTTGAACTTGAACTTCTTTATGTACAGGTTCAAGGACTTCAGATTTAGAATGGGCCTTACCGAGCCATCCGGCTTCGGTACCACAAAAAGAGTGGAATAATACCCCTTCCCTTGTTGTAGAAGAGGTACCTTGACTATCACCTGCTGAGAGTACAGCTTGTGAAAGGCTTCCAAAACCGTCTCCCTTTCGGAGGGGGACGTTGGTAAAGCAGACTTCAGGAAACGGCGAGGTGGATCTGTCTCTAATTCCAACCTGTACCCCTGAGATATTATCTGCAGGATCCAGGGATCTACCTGCGAGTGAGCCCACTGCGCGCTGTAATTTTTGAGACGACCACCCACCGTCCCCGAGTCCGCTTGAGAAGCCCCAGCGTCATGCTGAGGCTTTTGTAGAAGCCGGGGAAGGCTTCTGTTCCTGGGAAGGAGCTGCCTGTTGCTGTCTCTTCCCTCGACCTCTGCCTCGTGGCAGATATGAATAGCCCTTTGCTCTCTTATTTTTAAAGGAACGAAAGGGCTGCGGTTGAAAAGTCGGTGCCTTTTTCTGTTGGGGAGTGACTTGAGGTAGAAAGGTGGATTTCCCGGCTGTAGCCGTGGCCACCAAATCTGATAGACCGACTCCAAATAACTCCTCCCCTTTATACGGCAAAACTTCCATATGTCGTTTTGAATCCGCATCGCCTGTCCACTGTCGCGTCCATAAAGCTCTTCTGGCCGAAATGGACATAGCACTTACCCGTGATGCCAGTGTGCAGATATCCCTCTGTGCATCACGCATATAAAGAAATGCATCCTTTATTTGTTCTAACGACAGTAAAATATTGTCCCTGTCCAGGGTATCAATATTTTCAATCAGGGACTCTGACCAAACTACCCCAGCACTGCACATCCAGGCAGTCGCTATAGCTGGTCGTAGTATAACACCTGCATGTGTGTATATACTTTTTTGGATATTTTCCATCCTCCTATCTGATGGATCTTTAAGTGCGGCCGTCTCAGGAGAGGGTAACGCCACTTGTTTAGATAAGCGTGTTAGCGCCTTGTCCACCCTAGGAGGTGTTTCCCAGCGCTCCCTAACCTCTGGCGGGAAAGGGTATAATGCCAATAATTTCTTTGAAATTATCAGCTTTTTATCAGGGGCAACCCACGCTTCATTACACACGTCATTTAATTCTTCTGATTCAGGAAAAACTATAGGTAGTTTTTTCACACCCCACATAATACCCTGTTTAGTGGTACCTGTAGTATCAGCTAAATGTAACGCCTCCTTCATTGCCAAAATCATATAACGTGTGGCCCTACTGGAAAATACGGTTGATTCGTCACCGTCACCACTGGAGTCAGTGCCTGTGTCTGGGTCTGTGTCGACCGACTGAGGCAAAGGGCGTTTCACAGCCCCTGACGGTGTTTGAGTCGCCTGGACAGGCACTAATTGATTGTCCGGCCGTCTCATGTCGTCAAACGACTGCTTTAGCGTGTTGACACTATCCCGTAGTTCCATAAATAAAGGCATCCATTCTGGTGTCGACTCCCTAGGGGGTGACATCCTCATATTTGGCAATTGCTCCGCCTCCACACCAATATCGTCCTCATACATGTCGACACACACGTACCGACACACAGCAGACACACAGGGAATGCTCCTAACGAAGACAGGACCCACTAGCCCTTTGGGGAGACAGAGGGAGAGTTTGCCAGCACACACCAAAAGCGCTATATATAACAGGGATAGCCTTATAATAAGTGCTCCCTTATAGCTGCTTTATATATATCAAAATATCGCCATAAATTTGCCCCCCCTCTCTGTTCTACCCTGTTTCTGTAGTGCAGTGCAGGGGAGAGACCTGGGAGCCGTCCTGACCAGCGGAGCTGTGATAGGAAATGGCGCCGTGTGCTGAGGAGATAGGCCCCGCCCCTTTTCCGGCGGGCTCGTCTCCCGCTATTTAGTGAATCCAGGCAGGGGTTAAATATCTCCATATAGCCTCTGGGGGCTATATGTGAGGTATTTTTAGCCTTTATATAGGTTACATTTGCCTCCCAGGGCGCCCCCCCCCAGCGCCCTGCACCCTCAGTGACTGCGTGTGAAGTGTGCTGAGAGGAAAATGGCGCACAGCTGCAGTGCTGTGCGCTACCTTTAGAAGACTGCAGGAGTCTTCAGCCGCCGATTCTGGACCTCTTCTGACTTCAGCATCTGCAAGGGGGCCGGCGGCGCGGCTCCGGTGACCATCCAGGCTGTACCTGTGATCGTCCCTCTGGAGCTGATGTCCAGTAGCCAAGAAGCCAATCCATCCTGCACGCAGGTGAGTTCACTTCTTCTCCCCTCAGTCCCTCGTTGCAGTGATCCTGTTGCCAGCAGGACTCACTGTAAAATAAAAAACCTAAGCTAAACTTTTTCTAAGCAGCTCTTTAGGAGAGCCACCTAGATTGCACCCTTCTCGGCCGGGCACAAAAATCTAACTGGAGTCTGGAGGAGGGTCATAGGGGGAGGAGCCAGTGCACACCACCTGATCTGGAAAAGCTTTACTTTTTGTGCCCTGTCTCCTGCGGAGCCGCTATTCCCCATGGTCCTTTCAGGAACCCCAGCATCCACTAGGACGATAGAGAAATACACTTAATATATACTGCGCAGCACTATATATTTGACCCTGATGCACCTAGCCCCCCAGGGTACAGAACACAGTGATAGCTATGATACACTGAAAGTGAATTTCATACAGCAGAAGCAGGCACACACAGTCACAATGCAGAAATTATTTTAGATACAATAAAACTGCACTGGACTAGTAAAGAAAGAGAGAGGGAGAGAGGGAGAGAGAGAGAGAGAGAGAGAGAGAGAGAGAGAGAGAGAGAGAGAGAGAGAGAGAGAGAGAGAGAGAGAGAGAGAGAGAGAGAGAGAGAGAGAGAGAGAGAGAGAGAGAGAGACTGGATGTATATATCAGAACACTTGTACTAAATATTCTGGTAGAGATGCACTTGTTCTTAACTAACACTGTCTTTAGTTAGGCGGATTTATAAAGAAGACTTTGCCCTGCAGTCCCGGAGACCAGACACAGCTACTTGAGAAGATGGCGCCAAAATCTCAGTCAGGGAGTGTGATGAGCAGCTCCAGGGCAGGAACACCAGCAGTAGATGGCGCCCGGGGCTGGGGAGGGGCTACAGGTCAGCACCTTATCCCCTATGCTGGTCCTCACCACGGGTACTGTGGAGCCTTATGAAAACGGATTTTACACAATTCGACCTGTGCTCCCTGCCCTGGTGGATATAGTGGGGTCCCTGTATTGACACAGTGTCCACGCCAGCGTTGCGGTCCGTCTCCTGGGACCGCGATCAGATTACGATTTAGCGGTGGGTCCCGCCTTGGGGACCCTGTTACCTCCTCCCTAAGAAGCAGCCACGCAATCCAGGAGAGCATCTGCGGTGTGTGCCTGGGAACCGGAGCGCCTCGGCCGCAAGTAACCGGGAACTCAGCTAGTGGGAGTATGCAGCGCTGCTGGGGAGGTGATGGAGCCACAGCACAGTATGTCACAATGACAAACTACTGCAGCCGTTTAAGTTTTCTAAAAGCTCTTTTCAGGGCTCCCTAGCGCAGCCCTCTCTTTTAAGGTGACCTGCTCTACAGGCACCAATTTACAAACTGAGCTCCAGTGTCCGGAGGTGGGGTTATAGAGGAAGCCATGCAATGCATCCTGGGAACAGTCAAAGCTTTAGCCTGTTGGTGCCTCTGGATCAAGATCCAACTCTACACCCCGATGTATTCCCTGTGGAACACAGTGTACCCCGCAGCAGAAAACTACAATACAGTATCGTCACCTTACTGGTTAGAACACATACATTGCTAATTATATTGCATGGACGCAAGAACAGTATTTAGATACAAAATAAATAATCTAATTCTAAAGTAACATTTGACAAATGCAGTGTGTATAACCCATCCGAATGATAAATAGTAATGCAGGAAAGCGCAGGCTGAATTATAAATTAATTTACTTTAATTAATAGTATGGCTTTGGAATATGAAATGCATTATTATGATGGGGGACTGAATTATTAGTCTGCAGATTTGGGCTCCAATGCAAAGATAAAGGACGTCAGCTGTCCTCTAGCCCCACACTAGTTACCAGGATGATCTTACAATCATAGCACCAGTACCCAGGGCAGTGCTGGCAGGATGATCCTACAGCACCAGTACCCAGGGCAGTGCTGGCAGGATGATCTTACACACAAAGCACTAGTACCCAGGGCTAGCAGGAGGATCCTACACTCACAGACAGCGCAAGTACACAGGACAGTACTGCCAAGATGATCCTACACTTATAGAAAGCACCAGTACCCAGTGCAGCGCTGGCAGGATGATCTTACAGCACCAGTACCTAGGACAGTACTACATACTTGCCTACCTGACCCTCTCCATGAGGGAGAAAATGCTCTGTTCCTGGACTTTCCTGGTAATGTATGATTGCCATCACCTGTGGTGAAACACCTTTCTTATCAATTAACTAGCTCATCACAGGTGATGGCAATCATACACTACCAGGAAAGTCCAGGAACAGAGCATTTTCTCCCTCATGGAGAGGGTCAGGTAGGCAAGTATGCAATACTAGCAGCATGATCCTCTACACTCACAGACAGCACAAGTAACCTGGGCAGGATAATACAGAGCTTACCTTCTCCATCTTGGTTACAAGCCACTAGAAGATGTGTGAGCCCGAAAACGAGCATTACGCACAGTGCGGTCACTGAGGCCATGTCCATTCAAAAATTAAAACTGTGTTGGAAGCAGCGTCCCTGTTCATCCAGATATAACCGAGGACACGCCCCCATCGCCAACTCTTCCTGTGCGACCTGAGGGAAAGCAAACCATGATGGAGTTCGTGGACGAATCACTACCTTACGCCCCTCACTCCGCCCCGATGCTTCTGTATCCCGCCCCACAGCCCTGTTGTTACACAGTACACCACGCACAGGCGGATGTATGTATGTTATTGTGTGCAGAACATTGGAAGGGAACAGATTCGCTACTCACTGTACCTAATGCAGCAGCCACTTTGCATGACCAGACTACTCATGCACAAAACCTGAGCTGCTGCGCTGTCATTGGCTGCCGAGGTGACCGCCAATTGCGCTTCGCCACTTCCACACACACCGCCTGAAAGCTCAGTGCATAATTGACTAGTCACTAGCACATTGGTTAAAAGTTTAGAAAGGGAGGAGTAAGGCAATGGCTGAGCTCCCTCTTGCTGATGAGGAAAACTCGCACAAATGTTTATTCAGGTAGACAGACGAGGCTGAAGTTAGCTTCTTATTCGGCCAGCTTCTTATTCACTTCTTATTCAAGCAATATTGAAACCACTGTGTTTGAACTTAGTACTAGAAAAGTTCTATAATCCGAAGGCCAGTGTCAGCGTGCTGCACAGCAGTGCTATGTTGGACGCTCTGATTTTTTTTACTATGGTTTTGCCAGGGCTTCACTATACGAGAAAAATGTGATTGTTTTTCCCAAATCAGTAAAACGAGGTTCTCGAGCTTCTGATTCGGCTCCACTGTCTTATTTACAACACAAATGGCCTGGCGCTAATAAACAGTATTATCAAATATGTAAAAAATATAATTGTCTAGAAAATATTTATTTCTCATACGTCCTAGAGAATGCTGGGGACTCCAAAAGGACTATGGGGTATAGACGGGATCCGCAGGAGACATGGGCACTATAAGACTTTGAATGGGTGTGAACTGGCTCCTCCCTCTATGCCTCTCCTCCAGACTCCAGTGACGGGCAGTGAGGTCACTGGTTGGGGAGGCACTGGCAGCTAACAAGCCCCCCCCCCCCCCCCCCCCCCCCCGAGAAAAAAAAAAAGTGTGGTCCCCCGATACATCAATAAAACCAGCACTAGGCAGAACCAGCCAGGGGGAGTAATGCCATAGCAGGGGAGACACTCAGTGTGGGGTCCCCCTGCCATAACATTAATCATCCCCCCATCCAGTCAGCCCAGGGTTGGAATTCCTCGGAAAGTGGGAACCCCAAAAAATAAAAATGGGGTCCCCCCTCCCGAGCAATAACATAAGCCCAGTGCTATGCCCCGCACCCCTGGTGGCGGTGGGTGCGGGGTTCATTGTGTGTTAATATTGTTCTTTACAGGTGGCCTACAGGTCCCAGCAAGCCTGCCCCAGCATGCTGGCACTTGGAGAACCACAAGTGCCAGCATTCCCGGACATAAAGGGCCCGCTGGCACCTGTAGTCCACCTGCAAAGAATAGTAATATTGTTCTTTACAGGTGGCCTACAGGTCCCAGCAAGCCTGCCCCAGCATACTGGCACTTGGAGAACCACAAGTGCCAGCATGCCCGGACATAAAGGGCCCGCTGGCACCTGTAGGTACCTGTAAAGAAAATTTTAAAATAAAACACCACACGGTTTTAAAAATAAGTTTTATTAAACTGGATCTTCACCTGGGGGCGGCGGCCTTTAAGCTCTTTTGCGTGGCCGCCGCCTTCCCAGGGCTTCCTGCGTCTTCACCTGGGCGGGCGCCACCTCCCCAGGGCTTCCAGCGTCTTCACCTGGTGGGCGGCGGCTGCTAAGCTCTTGCATAGCCGCCGCCCATCCAGGACTCTCGGGCGTCTTCTTTCTTCAGGAGCTCTTCACAGCTCTACCTCCGCCGTCGGACTGACGCTCCTCTGCCTCGCGCTGACTTATATAAGTCAGCCGGAGGGGGCGGGGCCATGACGCGGCGAGCCGTGATTGGCTCGCGGCGGCCATCTTGAATTTAAAAATTACGCTGAGGCGCCATTTTTGAAACTGGTACCGCTCCGCTGCCAAACTCTGCAGGCTAAAGGTAAACCTCCGCAGCACCCAGCGCCGCCGCAACCCGCCACCCGCTCCACCACCGCCCGCACCACCACCGCATCCCGCCGCCCGCACCACCGCCGCATCCAGCCGCCCGCACCTCCTCCGCCAGCGTCGCCCACACAGTGATTGACAGCGGATTTAGTGACGGATCCGCTGGCCAATCACTGTGGCCTCACTGACAGGGACGTGCTTTCATAGGTTGAAAGCACGTCCCTGTATGAAAGCGGCACCACTAATGGTGCCGCTTTCCCATATATTTTCAATGGGCTTTTACTGCCCATGGCTAGTCCCCGCCCGTGCCCTCCCCCAGCTCCCATACCTTTCCCCAGAGGCAACGGGAGGCACCACGATCGGTGCCTCCCAAACACATAAGGAGGGGAGCAATGCTCAGAATAATATTAAGAGGATACATATGACACAGAATATGTGTCATATGCATCTTCTTTGTATTATCTTAATCATTAATGACAGGGGAGGCACTGCCTCCCCTGACTGCACGTCCCTGGACTGGATGCACTCTGAGGAGCTCTACTGAGTTTCTCTGAAAAGACTTTGTTAGGTTTTTTATTTTCAGGGAGCACTGCTGGCAACTGTCTCCCTGCATCGTGGGACTGAGGGGAGAGAAGCAGACCAACTTCTGTGAGTTTAAAGGCTCTGCTTCTTAGGCTACTGGACACCATTAGCTCCAGGGGGTCTGATCACTTGGTTCGCCTAGCTGCTCGTTCCCGGAGCAGCGCCGTCACCCCCCTCACAGACCCAGAAGAAAGAAGCCGCGGGAGTAAAAGAAGAACAAAAGACTTCAGTGACGGCAGAAGACTTCAGTGTCTCTGAGGTACCGCGCAGCGCGCCATTGCTCCCACACACAAGCGGCACTACAAGGGTGCAGTGCGCATGGGGGGGGGGGCGCCCTGGGCAGCAATATACCTCATATATTAGCCTGGCAAAGAGGTATACAGTGCATAAGCACTGTATACAGATCCCTGGCAGTATAACATTTTTAAAAAGTAGCGGGACTGAAGCGCGCCGATAAGGGGCGGGGCTAAGCCCTGACAACTCTATCCAGTGCCATTTTCTCCTCACAGAGACGCAGACCCTGCCAAAGCACTGATGAACAGCTCACAGTGTAAAACGGGGGGAGCACAGTTGTTTAGTGCAATATATGTAAAAAATCAAATAAAGCACTATATATAATGAGCGTGTGGTAAATGAGCTGGTAAGCGGTTTCTGTGTTTTCCCTGTCAGATACTTGGATCTACCCCTTATAGTCAGTGTAATGTCGGTGGGTGTTTAGTACACGTGTGTCGGCATGTCTGAGTGCTCTGCCACAAACGGCTATGGGAATCCCTCTGTCGGCACCGCCGACTCCTGATGGTACTTGATTCATGAGATTAAGTGTCAGCATGTCAGTAGTTGTATGCTTTTCCAAAAGAAAAAACTATATGGGAGACGCAGGCATGTGCGGATGACCCTGTAAACACCAACTAATCTGACTGGGTATAAATTAACATGATAATGTGATGCATTTCAAAAAGCTATACCTGTATATATATATATATATATATATAAATCACAGAGTAGTGCCCGGCACTCCAATATCCCCCAGGGTTTAGTGCTGTGGTGCCTTCCCGGTGGCCAAAGGTCACAAGATAATGCAGCAAGAAAACTTGGCGGCACTCAGCAGGCTTCTTTCAATCCTTTAATATGGTCTTAGAGCCGACATGTTTCGGGGCTTGTACCTCGTCCTCAGGGCCAGAACAGAAATTAATCAAGTGCACATATCACATTTAAATACCCCCACCAAACAAGACACTAAATAGCTAAGTGTACTCACCTGCTCCACACCGTGCTCGCCCGCTCTGGTCCAGCGTCAGTGCCCGGTCCCGGCTTGATGACGTCCGTGGCGCGATTAGCTGTGTTTCCGTCCCCATGGTTACAGACAGATACTGGCTGTCATCCATTGGCTCCATCGCACGCCTCTCTCCGCCCGGCGTCCAATGCCGTTGAGTCTCCTCTGACACAGCCATTGACGTGACGGCACGTGAGTGCAGCTGGGGTATCACCATGGCAACCATGTTCCCCGTAGTGGAACGGATGCCAGAAAAAAGTTCTGCATAAGATACAATACAAAAGACAAAAACCGTGAAAAAACTTAAAAAGGCATAAACTATACACCTAGTATAATGCTGCAAGCAATTGATACAACATACAATTAAAAACTGAACATGAAGTTTATCATCCCTACCTCAGGCATGGACAAAAAGGGAAACTGTATTAGACTGTTTTAAGTTACTGAGACTGGACCTGAGTGGTAAATAGGTCCATAACTGATAATTATTTTATCTAGCTCTCTAAAGAGAATAATTTTATAATTTCATATGCTAAAGGAAACATTGTAATCCCAAGTTTTCATTGAGTCCCCCTGGTGACAGTGTGCCTAAAGTGTAAATCCATCTAGTCTCCCTCTGGAGTAAAGTCCTAGCCCTATTACCTCCTCTAAGGGACAATGGTACATGATCTATCAATATTGCTCTAATGCTGGCTACCCCATGTTTTGCCACTAAACAGTGGCGTGCGAAGGGTTGGTCACTCATGCCTTTCTCTTGGGCCTTTTTAATGGCACTTCTATGCAATGCCATCCTCTCCCGAAACTGTCTAATAGTCTTGCCTACATAGGCAAGACCACAGGGACAGGTAAGGAGGTAGATGACATGAGTGGTAGTGCACGTGAGCCTATGTGCTATTGTCATCTTTTTACCCGAATGTGGGTGATTAAAGGTAGCACCAGTGATTAAGGTATTACAAGTGGTGCACCCCAAGCATTTGTAGCAACCTAGTTTAGGCCTCAAAAAGTGTGACTGGGTGTGTCTAGTGAGCTTGGTGACATCTAATTTTACTACATGATCTCCTATGTTACGGCCTCTCGTGTGGCTAGGCATGATCTTAGTGTCCACCAATGTCGACAAAGCTGCATCTGTTTGGATAATCGGCCACCATTGTTTGACCTTTTTTGTAATCCTTGTCGATGCCGTGGTATATTTATTCACCCAGGGTAACCTTTTATCTACATTTTTTTTGGTGGTAACCCCCAATGTTTGTGCTCGAGTTAATTTGAGCACCTTCTGTTTGGATGCCTCCAATTCTTTAAGAGGGTATCCACGCTCAGCAAATTTGTAAAGCATCTTATCCAAAGCTATTAAAGTATCATCATAATCTGATGTGATGCGTCTGACCCTCAAAAATTGAGAAAAAGGTAACCCCTTTCGAAGAGATAACGGGTGAAAGCTTTGATGGTTCAATAGGGTATTTCTATCAGTGGGTTTTACATATATGGAGGTTTTCAAGACCCCATTTGACCTGGTGATAGTAACATCTAAAAAATTAATGAATGTTTTATCTATCTCATATGTAAATTTCACTACGTGCTCAGTCGCATTATGTGTATCCCATATGGATTTTAAGGATTCCTCAGAGCCATTCCAAAGTACCAGTAAATCGTTTATGTACCTCCTGTAGTATACTAGACGACTAGAAATGTTAGTGTCTAATAAAAACATATGTTTTTCTAAGTGGTACATAAATGCGTTGGCGTACGATGGGGCCACCGCCGACCCCATCGCACAGCCCGCTGTTTGTAAATAAAATTGGCCATTGAAAAGGAAATAGTTCCTACGTAACACCTTATCCAATAGCTGTAAAAAGAAAAAGGTCTCAGGGCCCTCATAGTTCTCGTTCCCCTCTATGAGTGACCTCACCGCCTCCACTCCTGCCTCATGTGGAATGCAGGTGTAGAGGCTCGTGACGTCTGCACTACACAAGAGGAAATTGTCAGGCAGAGGATTAAGTTGTTGCAATTGAATCAATAGCGACGTAGTGTCCTTCAAATAGGAAGGTAGAGCTTGTACACAAGGATTCAAAAATACATCCAAAAAGATAGATATTGGTTGATATAATGACCCCCTAGCCGACACAATTGGTCGGCCAGGTGGGTTTACCATAGTTTTATGTACCTTAGGCACCGTATAAAACAGTGGCACTCTAGGGTACTCAACTATTAATGCTTTACTAATATCCTCTGAAATGATACCCAGTTGGCTAGCCTGTGTTATCATACTATCTAGCTCCACTTTATATTCCCTAGTAGGGTCTATTACTAACTTTTGATAAACTGTAGTATCATTTAGTTGACTAGACATTCATTAATATAGGATGTTGTATCCAACACTACTATAGACCCCCCCTTATCGGCTTTTCTTATGATGATATCTTCCCTTTCTGAAAGATTTTTAAGGGCTAATCTTTCTTGTTTAATCAAGTTAGAGGGGGTAGACTCCAACTGAGCCCTATTACCCTCATCTTCTACCATTCTAGTAAATGTCCGTATCGAAGGATTTAAAGAAGGGGGATCAAACTGTGACTTCTGGGCCACTTTACGTAGTTGTGCTGGAATATCTGATTTCTTGTCAGGAGCTGGTCTATTATTGAAAAATTCTTTTCTCCTTAAAGTCCTATTTAGACGGTGGACTTCTACTTTCCATTCAAGTGGATCTGGTCGGGTGGTAGGGACGAATGTCAAACCTTTAGCTAATAGGCGGTATTCCAAGTCCGTAAGTGGGGTTGAAGACAAGTTGAAAACCAGTTCTTTTAAGGTCGAGGAGGTCTTGGAGCCATTGCTCCCACACACAAGCGGCACTACAAGGGTGCAGTGCGCATGGGGGGGGTGGGGCGCCCTGGGCAGCAATATACCTCATATATTAGCCTGGCAAAGAGGTATACAGTGCATAAGCACTGTATACAGATCCCTGGCAGTATAACATTTTTAAAAAGTAGCGGGACTGAAGCGCGCCGATAAGGGGCGGGGCTAAGCCCTGACAACTCTATCCAGTGCCATTTTCTCCTCACAGAGACGCTGACCCTGCCAAAGCACTGATGAACAGCTCACAGTGTAAAACGGGGGGAGCACAGTTGTTTAGTGCAATATATGTAAAAAATCAAATAAAGCACTATATATAATGAGCGTGTGGTAAATGAGCTGGTAAGCGGTTTCTGTGTTTTCCCTGTCAGATACTTGGATCTACCCCTTATAGTCAGTGTAATGTCGGTGGGTGTTTAGTACACGTGTGTCGGCATGTCTGAGTGCTCTGCCACAAACGGCTATGGGAATCCCTCTGTCGGCACCGCCGACTCCTGATGGTACTTGATTCATGAGATTAAGTGTCAGCATGTCAGTAGTTGTATGCTTTTCCAAAAGAAAAAACTATATGGGAGACGCAGGCATGTGCGGATGACCCTGTAAACACCAACTAATCTGACTGGGTATAAATTAACATGATAATGTGATGCATTTCAAAAAGCTATACCTATATATATATATATATATATATATATATATATATATATATATATATATATAGATCCAACAAACGGTAGCACTCACATCCTCATAGTATGCAAACGCTGGGGTGTCCACTCGAATACCACGGTATCCAAATATGTAGATAGAAATCAGAGGGGGGCACTCTCCAGACTTTTTTACTATAAACAACTGTTCATTTATTAATGGTATACTTTACATAATCAGCATAGTGACAAGAATTTCCTCAAGCGCTTTCGGCCCAAGCAAGGGCCTTATATATATATATATATATATATATATATATGCATGGATCTGTGGCTCGAGCACAGACGTAGTAATATTTGTGGGGGCGTAATATTAATAATGTATATATTTCCCTCAGACCCCTCGGGGTCGCAAAAATTTAATTTTGCCCAGTTACTACTCCCTGTTGTCGACACGAATACTATGTCTTATGTCGACCATAATGTTTCCTGATTAGATCCACAACATCGGCATTCAGTACATGTTTCATACACATTAAGAACGTATTAATGTCACTAGGGACCCTGCTGTTTCTGACAAAAAAACATATATATATATATATATATATATTTATATATATTTGGGATATGTATATATAGATATATGTGTGTATATGTGTATTTAAATGTGTATATTTATACAAAAAAATTATAATGAATGCTGAAGTAAACTTTTCCTTCTCATGTGCTGGTCGCTCTGTTGAATAACTCTATGTCAGCCGTGACAAGATGGTTTCAAATCATCACGAGGAGTCCGAGTGTTTATTTTTCCCCCGCCGTGGATAGAATAAAGTGAGAGTCAACCCCTGTTCTGCACGGGGCCCTGTCACAAAGGATCGTTTACAGGAAGCAAAGTGATATTTTAATTATATGCTTTGATTATACTTGCATTGCATGCGCAGGGGGGAGTGTTTGTATTCAGAAATGGTCGGTTACTTTGTCATCCGATATAATTACCCTGGGGACAGATATGATACTCCTTAAGTTGGGTCATATCTAAAACATTGCAACATACTGCCATGTGACTACAAGGGATGGGACTCTTGGGTGCGCGGTCCACTTCCATGGTGGTCTCGGCTAGGAGGGTGTTGTGGATTCACCAAAGGGATGCAAATGCTGACTCCGAAAAGAAGTGGAGTCTCTTCCCCATGAAGGTGAAGCCTGGTTTGGTGATGGCCTTGTTAATATGCTCTCAGCAGGTGCCACGGGTAAGTCTACCTTCTTGCCCTATGTTCCCTCACAACGGTTGGTGACGCATTGTTGTAGGATGCAGTCATTTCGACCGAATAGATACGGATTCCCCTTTCTTTGCAGGTGAAGGAAACTAAAAAACGTAAGAAGCCGGCTGCCTTTTCAGGTTCACAGGAGCAGAAATCATCCATTGTTTTCTGCAACGTCCACCGCGGGACGTTGGGTCTATCTTACGGGGGCCCACACCGGTGAGACCACGTCTAAAACTCTTCAGTCAGTCCTGGAAAGGACATGGACCAGTGAGTTAAGGATAGAGTCCCTAAGGGGACATACGGGAGTTCCAGACGTTCCCCTCACCGATTTTTCAAATCGACCTTACCGATCCTCCTCATGACAGGGAGGTAGTATGTGACGCAATACAAGAGTTATGTCAGGATCAGGTCATTGTCCTGCTGTTCCGGTCATAAAAAAAAAAAAAAAAGAGAGAAGAAGCTGTTATTCAAGCTTTTTCATGCTCCCGAGGCCGGACGGCTCGGTCAGACAAATCCCAATATTCCTACTTAAACTCCATGAGGGAATCTCTCATGGCAGGGTTCTCCACTCTGAAAGTGGAGTAAGGAAGTCTAATTTCGGTTTCTTCCGCATTAGGCTTACCTGAGGTTTGCGATTCAGGATTGTTGTTACCATTTCACCAGGGTGATGGCGGTATGATGGGTTTCCTTCGACAGTAAGGAGTCATAATTATTCTGTAATGGATCGCTCTCCGAATTACAGAGAGATCAAGAAGCCAAATGGTGCAAAACGTTGTTTTCTCCTTGACAGCATTTCAACAACAGGACTTGCCAGAATCCCTGTTGGTCCCAATGACGCGGTGATCGGCTTGGGCAATATTATTAGATGCAGTACTGAGGAGAGTTTATTTGCTTCTAAAAAAAAAAAAAAGGGAAGCTCTGAGAATTCAGAGTCTGGCAGACCTGCAACGGTGTCAATCCGTCAATACATTCAGTTGCTGAAAAAGATGGTTGCGGCCTACGAGGCCATTCAGTGGGTAGGTTGCAGGCCTGAGTGTTTAGCGGGACCTGTTGGACAAGTGGTCCAGTTCCCACTGTCACAATCCTGACTGTAGGTTTTATATTTGGTGACTTACCCCTGCCATCTGTCCTGGATCCTGTGTCCTTTCACTCACGGAGTTAAACAGCTTGTCAGCACTATGAGTTTTCCTGAGTTCTCTGCCTGAGAGGTAATAGTTAATTAGCTCCACCTGTGGTGATCTCCTGTGTGAGGCTGAATTCAGTAATCTGAACTTTAGGTCTAAAAGCCAGCATCCTGTGTTTTGCAGAAGTCCAGGCTTCAGTGTTCTCTCGGCCTGCTAGGCCTCATTCTACATCACAGCCTTGGCTAGAGTAGTCACATGACAGTGTCTGTTCACCTGACCCAGAGTTGTCCAATCCTCTGCCAGCCTGAGACTGTCTGCATCACCTAATCCTGCTCACCAATCATCAAGGACCAGGAAGTATAAATCAGGAGGCTGAGTTAGAATCTGGGCCAGTTCCTCGTGTCACATACAGCCTTGTGTGAGTCTTTATGCTGAGCTCCCTTAAGCTAACCTTTGTACCTAAGTTCCTGTGGAAACTCTGTTCCCTTGTTACCGTTTGGTTTACTTGTGTGTTGCCATTTGATTTCACCATTTCCCTGAGTCTCAATGTAAAGGCACAGCTGCAATGTTTCGTCTTAAAGGCACAGTACTGAATTCCATGTTCTCCACTGAAAACCACAGCTGTCGTGTTTCAGTTTTACTACTGTTGTAGTTGGGATCTATTCTCCAGAGCTCAGTACTTCCGTGCTTCCAACACCTCCGTGCCTCAGCACCTCCGTGCTTCCAGCACCTCCGTGACTCAGTACCTCCGTGCTTCCAGCACCTCCGTGCCTCAGTACCTCCGTGCCTCAGTACCTACATGCCTCAGTACCTCCGTGCCTCAGTACCTCCGTGCTTCCAGCACCTCTGTGCCTCAGTACCTCCGTGCTTCCAGCACCTCCGTGCCTCAGTACCTCCGTGCCACAGCACCTCCGTGCCTCAGTACCTCAGTGCCTCAGCATCTCCGTGCTTTCAGCACCTCAGTACCTCCGTGCTTCCAGCACCTCCGTGCCTCAGTACCTCCGTGACTCAGCATCTCCGTGCCTCAGCACCTCCGTGCTTCCAGCACCTCCGTGCTTCCAGCACCTCCGTGCCTCAGTACCTCCGTGCCTCAGTACCTCCGTGCCTCAGTACCTCCGTGCTTCCAGCACCTCCATGCCTCAGTACCTCCGTGCCACAGCACCTCCGTGCCTCAGTACCTCCGTGCCTCAGCATCTCCGTGCTTCCAGCACCTCCGTGCCTCAGCACCCCAGTGTCTCTACGCACCCCACTGCCTCTACGCACCTCAGTGTCTCCAAGCACCTCAGTGTCTCCAAGCACCTCAGTGTCTCCAAGCACCTTAGTGTCTCCAAGCACCTCAGTGTCTCCAAGCATCTCAGTGTCCCCAAGCACCCCGTGCACTTTAGCACAGTTGTACCTGTTATTCTTCACTGATTCATCAGCGCCTTTCCAGTTCTGTCTTTCAGGAGACCTTCAGCGCCCACACGTGCTTCCTGTCTGCCGACCTCATCCTGCATGAGGAGAACCTGGATTCGGCCATCTCTGCCGCGGTTCCTCTTCCCAGTCACCGGAAGAGACCCCGAGTCCACAACACTTCCAAACCAGGTCAGTGGTGGTATTCGTGTAGTCCTCCAGTCGCCCGCGCAGACTTCGCTAGCACCGGGTTCACAAAAACCTTAGTCATGACAGTAGGAACTGGCCACATGGACCCGGCCGAAAGTGTTTGTCTGACGCAGGACCTCCTAAGCAATATTGCAGGACGCTTGGAAGGTCTGGAGTCGACTCAGCATCAATTGGCACAGTGTCTGCAGCGGAATTCTTTCTCCAGAGATTCTCTGACCTTCTGCTCTAAGACTCCTGACCAACTGCAGATTTTCTACCAGATGTTACTACAGTTACAAGAACTTTTGCCTAGTATTCTCTCTGTGATGCCTGATCTCCTCAGGAATACTACCAACGTTGTTGATCCTGTTTTGTCCCAACCAGTTAATAGAGTCTCTTCCTCTGTGCAAGGAAAAGTTGTTCATCAGAG
The DNA here is from genome assembly GCF_028390025.1 of Pseudophryne corroboree. Taxonomy (NCBI): domain Eukaryota; kingdom Metazoa; phylum Chordata; class Amphibia; order Anura; family Myobatrachidae; genus Pseudophryne; species Pseudophryne corroboree. The sequence continues at coordinate 388,137,089 of NC_086448.1, read as the reverse complement.
CTATCCACGGCCCAAGCTCTCTGAAGCTGAACGTCAGCGGCGTAGGGAGCTACACCTCTGTCTTTACTGTGGAAATTCCGGTCATTTTGTTAAAGACTGCATTCTTCGCAAGCCAGGGAATGGTGACAAATCTCAGTATCACAGTGCTCATGTCTACAAGTCATCCACAGTAGCCGATCCTGCTACTTCTGACGGGGGTATCAAGATGGCTACTCGGAAAGAGACTCAAATTTATGACTGGGGTCCGGTGATTAAAAGACCTTATCCCAAGTTGGGTGTCCAGAGAAGAATATTCAAGCCATTTAGAGTCACAGAGGAGTCCGGGTGTCCAGCCCCAGGAGGGGCGTCTTCAGAGTGTCCAGCCCCAGGAGGGGCGTCTTCAAAGTGTCTAGCCCCAGGAGGGGCGTCTTCAGAGTGTCCAGCCCCAGGGGGGGCGTCCGTATCTTCAGCCCCAGGAGGGGCGTCTTCAGAGTGTCCAGCCCCAGGAGGGGCGTCTTCAGAGTGTCCAGCCCCAGGAGGGGCGTCTTCAGAGTGTCCAGCCCCAGGAGGGGCGTCTTCAGAGTGTCCAGCCCCAGGAGGGGCGTCTTCAAAGTGTCTAGCCCCAGGAGGGGCGTCTTCAGAGTGTCCAGCCCCAGGGGGGGCGTCCGTGTCTTCAGCCCCAGTGAGGGGTACCGAGAGACTTCAGAGCGCTGCCCAGCCAAAGAGACTTCAGAGCGCTGCCCAGCCAGAGAAACTTCAGAGTGCTGCCCAGCCAGAGAGTCTACAGAGTGCTGCCCAGCCAGAGAGTCTACAGAGTGCTGCCCAGCCAGAGAGTCTACAGAGTGCTGCCCAGCCAGAGAGTCTGCAGAGTGCTGCCCAGCCAGAGAGTCTGCAGAGTGCTGCCCAGCCAGAGAGTCTGCAGAGTGCTGCCCAGCCAGAGAGTCTGCAGAGTGCTGCCCAGCCAGAGAGTCTGCAGAGTGCTGCCCAGCCAGAGAGTCTGCAGAGTGCTGCCCAGCCAGAGAGTCTGCAGAGTGCTGCCCAGCCAGAGAGTCTGCAGAGTGCTGCCCAGCCAGAGAGTCTTCAGAGTGCTGCCCAGCCAGAGAGTCTTCAGAGTGCTGCCCAGCCAGATAGTCTACAGAGTGTTGCCCAGCCAGAGAGTCTACAGAGTGCTGCCCAGCCCCGTGAAGAGGGGGCTCTTGCCTCAGCCCAGCCCCGTGAAGAGGGGGCTCTTGCCTCAGCCCAGCCCCGTGAAGTGGGGGCTCTTGCCTCAGCCCAGCCCCGTGAAGTGGGGGCTCTTGCCTCAGCCCAGCCCCGTGAAGTGGGGGCTCTTGCCTCAGCCCAGCCCCGTGAAGTGGGGGCTTTTGCCTCAGCCCAGCCCCGTGAAGAGGGGGCTCCTGCCTTAGTTCAGCCCCGTGAAGAAAGGGCTCAGTCCGTCCCGGTTCCAGCCGGTCCAGCAATACTCCAGGCCCAGCTTGGTCAGTCCGTCCCGGTTCCAGCCGGTCCAGCAATACTCCAGGCTCCGCCTGGTCAGTTCGTTCCGGTTCCAGCCGGTCCAGTGTTACTCCAGGACCAGCCTGGTCAGTCTCCTTTGGTTCCGGCCAATTCAAGTATCCTCGGATCCAATCCAGTCCTACTCGTCCAGTCCAAGATTTCTCCAGTTTCAGCCTCTAAGCTTTCGTCTGATGGTTTACCACCTATTTACTTCGATGGAGATTTACTGCAATACACCGCTCTGGTTGAACAATTTCTCTCTCGGATGGAGTCTGATCCTTCAGGTGCAGTAACTCCTTCCAACGTTACTCGATATCTGTTCCTGGCATTCAGAGGAAGAGCTTTGGAGTGGGCCAACATGCTTTTTGAGAGTAATGATCCTGTGTTCCATGACTTACAGACTTTTAGTAATGCTGTGGTTAAAGAATTTGGTCCTAAACCTATGGAATCTGACTCGGTAAAGATATCCTGCTCTAAAGGGAATGCAGAAGGAAGTTTGTGCTGTCCTCCCAGGGATAATCTAAGAATCTCCTTCGGTAAGAATCCGACCATTAAAATTGCTCATGTTGGAGTCTCTCCTAGCCCAGAGAATTTAAAACTCCAGTGCACCTCCTTTTCATCTGCAAACTGTGTATCTATGGGAGATTCATATCTTCCATTAGACTTGGACTCAGACTCTGAATTTGATCCAGTTCATGATGCTACTCCTTTCTTGGGAGGCCCCATGTTTTCTAAGGAAGGTTTTTCTTTACAGGAGATCCCGCTGTCCTTGGTCAAAACCAAACGTTCCCGTAAGAAGAAGAGGCATCAACGAAGGTCCTAAATTCTTCTGTATGAATTTCTCAAGTTCCTCTAAGATTTAAGATGGGTGTCCGGAGTCCACCCTTGAAGAGGGGGATACTGTCACAATCCTGACTGTAGGTTTTATATTTGGTGACTTACCCCTGCCATCTGTCCTGGATCCTGTGTCCTTTCACTCACGGAGTTAAACAGCTTGTCAGCACTATGAGTTTTCCTGAGTTCTCTGCCTGAGAGGTAATAGTTAATTAGCTCCACCTGTGGTGATCTCCTGTGTGAGGCTGAATTCAGTAATCTGAACTTTAGGTCTAAAAGCCAGCATCCTGTGTTTTGCAGAAGTCCAGGCTTCAGTGTTCTCTCGGCCTGCTAGGCCTCATTCTACATCACAGCCTTGGCTAGAGTAGTCACATGACAGTGTCTGTTCACCTGACCCAGAGTTGTCCAATCCTCTGCCAGCCTGAGACTGTCTGCATCACCTAATCCTGCTCACCAATCATCAAGGACCAGGAAGTATAAATCAGGAGGCTGAGTTAGAATCTGGGCCAGTTCCTCGTGTCACATACAGCCTTGTGTGAGTCTTTATGCTGAGCTCCCTTAAGGTAACCTTTGTACCTAAGTTCCTGTGGAAACTCTGTTCCCTTGTTACCGTTTGGTTTACTTGTGTGTTGCCATTTGATTTCACCATTTCCCTGAGTCTCAATGTAAAGGCACAGCTGCAATGTTTCGTCTTAAAGGCACAGTACTGAATTCCATGTTCTCCACTGAAAACCACAGCTGTCGTGTTTCAGTTTTACTACTGTTGTAGTTGGGATCTATTCTCCAGAGCTCAGTACTTCCGTGCTTCCAACACCTCCGTGCCTCAGCACCTCCGTGCTTCCAGCACCTCCGTGACTCAGTACCTCCGTGCTTCCAGCACCTCCGTGCCTCAGTACCTCCGTGCCTCAGTACCTACATGCCTCAGTACCTCCGTGCCTCAGTACCTCCGTGCCTCAGTACCTCCGTGCTTCCAGCACCTCCGTGCCTCAGTACCTCCGTGCTTCCAGCACCTCCGTGCCTCAGTACCTCCGTGCCACAGCACCTCCGTGCCTCAGTACCTCAGTGCCTCAGCATCTCCGTGCTTTCAGCACCTCAGTACCTCCGTGCTTCCAGCACCTCCGTGCCTCAGTACCTCCGTGACTCAGCATCTCCGTGCCTCAGCACCTCCGTGCTTCCAGCACCTCCGTGCTTCCAGCACCTCCGTGCCTCAGTACCTCCGTGCCTCAGTACCTCCGTGCCTCAGTACCTCCGTGCTTCCAGCACCTCCATGCCTCAGTACCTCCGTGCCACAGCACCTCCGTGCCTCAGTACCTCCGTGCCTCAGCATCTCCGTGCTTCCAGCACCTCCGTGCCTCAGCACCCCAGTGTCTCTACGCACCCCACTGCCTCTACGCACCTCAGTGTCTCCAAGCACCTCAGTGTCTCCAAGCACCTCAGTGTCTCCAAGCACCTTAGTGTCTCCAAGCACCTCAGTGTCTCCAAGCATCTCAGTGTCCCCAAGCACCCCGTGCACTTTAGCACAGTTGTACCTGTTATTCTTCACTGATTCATCAGCGCCTTTCCAGTTCTGTCTTTCAGGAGACCTTCAGCGCCCACACGTGCTTCCTGTCTGCCGACCTCATCCTGCATGAGGAGAACCTGGATTCGGCCATCTCTGCCGCGGTTCCTCTTCCCAGTCACCGGAAGAGACCCCGAGTCCACAACACTTCCAAACCAGGTCAGTGGTGGTATTCGTGTAGTCCTCCAGTCGCCCGCGCAGACTTCGCTAGCACCGGGTTCACAAAAACCTTAGTCATGACACCCACCTGGGATAATCATGGTTTCAAGACCAGTATCTCGCTCCTGTGGTAGCGGCGCAATTCTCACCAAGGACAAGTGTCATGTTAAGATACTTGTCGCCTCATTAACGGTCTAGAGTTAAGGGCCGTTTATAACGGTTTTCTACAGACAAAAACTGCAGAAGAAATGGTAGTAGCCAGAAAGATTTTCCGCTGGGCGACGAAAATATTTACGCGCGCTATCAGCGATGTTCGTTCCAAGAGTGGACAACTGGGAAGCAGACTTCCTCGGCGGACACGCTCTTCGTCCAGGAGGGTGGAGTCTTCATCAAGCGGTTTTCACAGAAGTGACAAGTCTTTGGAGAATTCCCCAAATAGACAAGATGGTGTCTCGTCTCGACAAGAAACTTCAGAAATTTTGTTCCAGGTCGAGGGTCCCTCAAGCAATAGCGGTGGATGCCCTAGTGACACCATGGGTGTTTCAGTCGGTCTATGTGTTCTCTCCACTTCCACTCTTTTCAAAAGATGTTAAGGATTATAAGAAGAACAAAGGTTCAGGTGATCCTCATTGTTCCAGACTGGTCAAGGAGGGCTGGTATCCGGATCTTCAGCAATTACTCATAGGAGATCCCTGACCTCTTCCTCTGCGAGAGGATCTGTTATAGCAGGGGGCCGTGTGTGTTCCAAGACTTACCGCGGTTTCCATTGACGACTTGGAGATTGAACGTCGGATCCCAGCCCGAAAGGGTATTCCCAGTGAAGTCATCCCTACTCTTCTTCAGGCAGAAAAGAAGTAACGTCAAAACATTACCACCATATTTGGAGGAAATTATGTGTCTTGGTGTGAATCCGAGAAGGTTTCTACAGAAGAATTCCAGTTGGATCGTTTTCTCCATTCTTTTCTTACAAGATCGTGTGGATGCGATCTTAGGTTGGGCTCGATTAAGGTTCGGATTTCAGCCTTATCGGTTTTCTTCCAAAAACAATTGGCCTCCTTTCCAGAGTGTCAAACTTTCGTAAAAGGAGTCTTACACATCCATCCTCCCTTTGTGCCTCTGTGGCACCATGGGATCTTTACGTAGTGTTGCAGTTCCTGAAATTTCTTTGGTTGAACTTTTCAGTATGGTTGAGTTGAAATTCCTCACTTGGAAAGTCGTCATGCGGTTGACCTTGGCATCCGCGAGGCGGGTGTCTGAGTTGGCGGCTTGGTCTCACAAGAGCCCTGTTTAATCTTCTATGAAGATAGAGCGGAGTTGAGAACTCGGCAGCAGTTTCGGCCAAAAGTGGTTTCATCGGTTTCACTTGAACCAACCTATTGTGGTGCTGGTGGCTACTGACGCCTGGGCGACATCGAAGTATCTCGATGTGGTCTGAATTTTGAAATTTTGTGTTGCCAGATTGGCTCAGATCAGGAAAACGGAGGATCTGTTTTTCCTATATGATCCCAACAAGATTGGGGTTCCTGCTTCCAAGCAGACTATTGCACGCTGGATCTGTAGTACGATTAAGCTTGCTCGTTTTACGCTGGATTGCCGTTACCAAAATCGGTGAAGGCCCATTCCACCAGGAAGGTGGGCTCATCCTGGGCGGCTGCCCGAGGGGTCTCGGTTTTATAGCCTTGCAGAGCAGCTACTTAGTCGGGTTCAAACAATTTTGCAAATATTCTACAAGTTTGATTCCCTGGCTGATGAGGACCTCTTGTTTGGGCAATCGGTGCTGCAGATTTATCCGCACTCTCCAGCCCATTCTAGAGCTTTGGTATAGACCCCATGGTCCTTTTGGAGTCCCCAGCTTCCTCTAGGACGTATGAGAAAATAGGATTTTAATACCTACCGGTAAATCCTTTTCTCTTAGTCCGTAGAGGATTCTGGGCGCCCGTCCCAGTGCGTCCTGTATCTGCAGTTATTGGTTATGGTTACATTCATGTTGTGTTTCTTTTCAGTCAGTCGGTTGCTGACGTTATTCATGCCATGGCATGCGGTATGTTATTATTGGTTGTGTTTACACACAGGTTGTGTTACATTTTCGGTCAGCATATTGCTGTATATTTTTCATGCTGTCGGCTGGTGTTCTATTGAATGCCACGTTCTGCAGCATGTTTGAGGTGTGAGCTGGTATGACGCTCACCATGCTTAAACAATAAATTCTTTCCTCGAAATGTCCGTCTCCCTGGGCACAGTTCTATAACTGGAGTCTGGAGGAGGGGCATAGAGGGAGGAGCCAGTTCACACCCATTCAAAGTCTTAAAGTGCCCATGTCTCCTGCGGATCCCGTCTATACCCCATAGTCCTTTTGGAGTCCCCAGCATCCTCTGTGGACTAAGAGAAAAGGATTTACCGGTAGGTATTAAAATCTTATTTAAATTGAACAGCAAAAGGCAGAAAAGAGTATTGTGGTTGCACACAGCAGCACCTAAAATAAAATTAGAACATCTTCAAATTCAATGCATATATGTAGAGCACACGTTTTCACAGCTTAAATAGCAGCTTTAAAATATACCTTCAGATATGCAAAAATCAACTGGATTTACCTATTCTGGGAGGTGGATCTATAATGTTTTAGTATAGTAGACAAAGGAATAAAAAACTTGTCTGTTGTAATTGTGTCCGCACAGAGGCGTAGCTAGGCACCATGGTGCCCGGAGCAAGGGTATGTTTTGGCGCCCATCTCCCCTGCACTGAATTGGGGGCCTAGCCAACATGTGGTGGTATGTTACATTTGAAACAAAACAATATTTAGACATTCTAAATTGGTGACAGGGACGGTTCTAGACCTTGTGAAGCTCAGGGCAAAAGTTTCCTTTGGGTGCCCCCATTGGTGTTTCTATAATGGGTGCAGTGTGTGCGGTGCACACGGGCCCCTGAGTCCAGGGGGGGTTCACACTGCACACACTGCACCCATTTTTCCTATACTTACCATTCCGGAGTCCATACCTCCCAACATGACCCTCTCCAGGAGGGACAGAATGCTCTACTCCTGGACTTCCCTCTGAATTTATCATTGGCCTCACCTGTGGTGAAACACTATGATTGCCCTCACCTGTGGTGAAACACCTTTCTTATTCATTAACCTGTTCAACACAGGTGCCGGCAATCATAAATTAAGAGAGAAGTCCAGAAGCAGAGCATTGTGTCCCTCTTGGAGGGGGTCATGTTGGGAGGTATGGGAGTCCATCACTGACCGTGTGTGGGCCCCCTCCTATCCCGTAGCCGTCGCACCGCTGCTAGCGCACTGACCACTAGAGACTCTGGCACAGTGCTAGAGTCAAACAGCGCATGCGCAGGACTCAAAAAAATGGCGCAGCAGCCATTTTTCGGAGTCCTGCACTGTAGACTCTGGCACTGTGCCAGAGTCTACAGCGCGCAGAACGCTAACAGCGGGGCAACAGCTACAGGAGAGGAGGGGGCCCACACACGGAGTCTGCACACGGGTCCCTTCCTCTCTAGAGACGCCCCTGGGTGCCCCCCATTGTTTAAAATAGGGTCAGTGCGTGCAGAAGGCTTGCAACAACAATATAGGGTCATGGCAGTATGGACGGTGTAATATGGTTAGCATTACTGCCTCACAACACTGAGGTCGTGGGTTTGATTCCCACCATGGCACTGTGTGGAGTTTGTATATTCTCCCTGTGTTTGCATGGGTTTCCTAAAGACTCCGGTTTCCTCCCACTGTGTGTGTGTGTGGTAAGGATATACAGATTGTAAACTCCCATGGGACAGGGACTGATGTGAATGGTCAAATATTCTCTGTAAAGCGCTGCAGAATATGTGTGCGCTATATAAATAATTGGTAATAATAAATAAATAATGGCTCTATTGGGAAGGTGTGTGGCCACAGAATAGTACCAATTCACATTACATCGCACAGTAGTGGCCGTTATTCACATTACACCACACAGTAGTACCCCCTATACATGTTTATGCCACACAGTAGAACCCCGTTACACTATAGTTGAGTCTCTTATATACAATACACCATGGTAGAGCAGCTATGGAAGTAGCTGTATTTACTTGATTAATTTAAATAAATTGAAAACACTATATATGCCCCAAATGACCTGACCTCATAACCCCCATTTCCTTAATGAAAATAAAGCCCCAAATGTGACATCCCACAGACCTGATAACCCCCCCAATCTCTGAATGAAAATAATGCCCCAAAACAGACCTCCCCCAGATCTGATAATCTCCCAATGCCTCAATGAAAATAATGCACCAAAATTGCCCCGCCCATTTGATAATCCCCCAATGCCTCATTGAAAATAATACACTAGTACTGCCATCTTAGACCTGATAATGCCACTATGCTTCATTGAAAATAATGTCCCAGAATTGCCTGAGGACCAGAGAGAGCTGTGCCGCAGCTGCCTGAGGGCAGAGAGAGGTGATGCAGAAGCCTGAGAGACAGTGAGGTGCTGATGCTTCTAATGCAGAGAAAGGTGCTGCGGCAGCAGCTCTGGCAGAGAGAGACGCTGCAGCATCAATGTAGAGAGAAGTGCTACATCAGCCAGGGCAGAGAGAGGGGCTGCAGCAGCCATGGCAGAAAGAGGTGCTGCTGCAGCGGCTGCTGCTACAGAGAGAGGTGCTGCAGCAGCTGCGGCAGGGAGAGGTGCTGCAGCATCAATGTAGACATGTGCTGCAGCTTCTAGGAAAGAGGTGCTGCAGCAGCTGGGGCAGAGAGTGGTGCTGCAGGACAGAAGTAACCATGCTGAACAGCTACAAGCAGACAGTGAGACATACAAAGAGAGCATGCAGAGCTCTGGCATCTTTCGGCTGTCAGTGTCTCCTGCTGTTGCCTCTGGCCTGCCCTGTTCCCTACCTAGTCTAAAAGTCAGTGTGCACCCCCTCTGCATCTCCTCCTCCTCCTCTGTGGCTGCCAGTACAGTGGCCCATGGGAAGGGTGGTGGGTGGGCGGCAGCGCGCCCTCTAACTTTTTCGGCGCCTGAAGCTCGTGCTCCACCGGAGCCACCCTCGCTACACCCCTGTCCGCATTTAAACCATGATAATTTCCGGTATTTCAATATCCCATTTGTTCCAGGGTTTTACACGCAAATTCTTTGGTTATATTTCCAGTCAAACGGGTATAGTACCTGTTATATTGCTCTCGTTGTGAGCACAGGACGCATATGATGAATAGTCTGTCTCCACTGCGGGAGGTATGGGTAATCCCTCAATTGTTAATGGGGTAAGGAGAGGGAGTCTGTTCTCCAGCCAGAGATTTTTCTGCATAGCTGGTACCTGTTATGATTCAGTGTAAGTCCTGCTGCTGCTGCAGCTTTCTTCCAGCGTCTACATCAGTATCATTGTAGAAACACAGGCCCTCATTCCGAGTTGTTCGCTCGCTAGTTGCCCTCTGGGAGTGTATCTTAGCTTAGCAGAAATGCGAACGAAAGCATCGCAGAGTGGCACCAAAATATTTTCGAGCAGTTTCTGAGTAGCTGCAGACCTACTCCTAGCTTGCGATCACTTCAGACTATTTAGTTCCTGTTTTGACGTCACAAACATGCCCTGCTTTCGGCCAGCCACGCCTGCGTTTTCCCTGGTACGCCTGCGTTTGTATCTGACACGTCTGCGTTTTTCAGCACACTCCCTGAAAACGGTCAGCTGACACCCAGAAACTCTCCTTTCCTGTCAATCACTCTGCGACCAGGAGTGCGACTGAAAAGCTTCGCTAGACCTTATGTTAAAGTACTACGGCTGTTGTGAAAGTACGTAGCGCGTGCGCATTGCGCCGCATACGCATGTGCAGAAGTGCTGCTTTTTTCCCTAATCGCTGCACTGCAAACGAAAAAAGCTAGCGAACAACTCGGAATGACCCCCACAGTGTCAATGCGCGTCCGTCTCACCGGGACTACACAAAGGGACAGGCAGATTAAGGTCTACAAGGTCCAAGCTCTGACTAGTTTCGCACCATCAACGGGAGCTTTAGCAAAGAGTCTTTTTCTTACGTCTGATAATGTCGATATTATCTTAGACCGCAAAGCTATACCTCAAAATACACTATTACCGTGGAGCCGCTATGGCCGCTAGGCGGAATACACGTGCTACGCACTTTGAACGCTATTTGCGTACAGAGTCCTGCACGAGGTACGCACTTGGCGTACACACGCCGCACTGAGTGTACAGAGTACACACAGCGAGCGCACACACACTTGATAACCTTTAAACCTTGTTAATGATACAATGTAATTATATACTTACACTTTAAACCCTTAACAGCAAAGTACTATAATGATGTAATACCTTTAAACCTTAAGTAGCGCTGGCGGTACAAAGTACCCGCAGTGCGTACACCTTATCAATGCTTATACACCTTATACAGATAAATCTACTGTAAAACCCTTGCAGGAAAGTGAAGGCACAACACAGTTTTGTAGTTGAAACTACAGGGTTCTAAGGCCATTGTGGATTTGTTCCAAAAGGTAAACAATACAAATTACACACTACAGGCTAACAAGTAAATCCAAACAGAATAATGGCTACAGAGAATGTACATACGTGAGAATGTTCGCAAGCGCAACCCGGTCCGGTCCTCCGCCATCTGATAGATATCGTTGTGAGCCTTCTGTCTGACTAAACCTGCTGTAGGCTCTCTTTATTCACTTCATCCAAAACATAACACAATGTATACTGTTATCTCTTTGTCCATTGGACACAGGGATGGTCATTTACATTACAGGAGAGGTCATAGGTGGATTTGAATAGGTGGGCGATGTCTTTCCCCAACTGCTCTTGTGGGTGGTCTCCTCTGGATTCCCCCCGCATACGTAATATACAGTAAACACAGTTAATGTTCATATTCTACTTTTGCACATAACTATATGCAGGAACAAGCAATCTTTCTCAAACCAACACCAGAATGTTTCCCTTAAAATACCCTACAGCTGGATACCAAACACCACCTTGTAACCTTGTTCTGTCCCCTCCTATCCTGTAAAGGTGAATCCCTTTGTTCTGTTATCATTTTAAACAGCTATTTCTTTCTGATGTGGTGCAGGGAGGCTATGTGTACATTGTGCACTATTTGGATTAAATATGTAATGTTTTGATAGCCCTCCATGCGCACACAAACCCTACCGTAAATACGTATACCACGCGCTAAGGCGCATGACCGCGGGGAGCGACCTTACGCAAATTGCGGATATGTACACACACAGCAGAACGAGTGCGCGCGCAGGGGCCATGTGTGTGTGGTTTGTACTGGGTGTGTGTGCTTCAATATTTTTCGACTTTGACAGTCCACCATTTGGCAGTCAACAATAACTGCCACTATCTAAACATTAAACAGAAAAATATATAATACAATATCTATAAAATAATTGGATAAAAATATGCAATACATTATCCATAAATGATTGGGTGGTAGGTGGAGAGGAGTAGGCGGGAAATGTATGACCTAGTGGGATAGTAAAAGCATGTATGTATGAAATTCATGTCTGAGGGGCATGTATCATCGTGCTGTACATGTTCTAGATAAGCTTCGAGGTATTGCGAAGTATACATTAAATCCTTCTTATGCCGTATTAAGGGTCTGTAAGTGGGCCAACAAACACTACCGAGCTCTTTTCGGCTTCTTGTTCTAACAAATGGGGTGCACATTTAGTTGATGATACATGGAGGGGGAATACATGTGAATGCTAATATGTGTATATATATATCACCTGTCGACTATGTGTATCACTACCTGAAGGTTGTAGAGATGAAGATAAGACACGTATCACAAATACAATCACATAACGCTTGTGCAATCATTCTTGGGTGTTGGTTGAAGTCTTGTCCGGATGGGTGTATCTTTGCTGAAAGTGTTAATCAAAGTCTTTAGAGTGTCCATAAAAGTCTTTAGAGTGTCCATAAAAGTCTTTTCCGAATGGATGTATAGTTCATCAAAGTTTCTTCTGAATGGATGTATTTTTGCTTGAGGGAAAACAAAGGAGAAACGGGTGAAAGAAACGGACCGCGGAATCACGTCTTATCACAACATTGTCTCGATTGATGGGTCATAAATTAAATCAGTTGTTGTAACATTGCCCCCGCTCCTCAAACTCATCACTTTGGTACTGCGCTTGCGCCGCGTTAAAAATCAAACATCTAAATATCAAACCAATCATTACGACGACTCCCAGTATACAAAGGAGAAACTTTCCTACACTCACGATAATATTTTGAGCCCATTCTCCTAAACCTGAGAATTAATTTCGTGGGTTCAACCATGAGACTCAGCCGGTCAGTTCATTACTCACAGCAGTAAGGGTAAGGTTGTGTCTCCTTCGGAACTCCCATTTCAACTGCAAGATATCGTCCACCTTTTGATCGATGACCTCGGATGGGTCATCAGTGCTGTTTGTAATATACGTGCAGCACTTCACACCATACTGAGTTGCCAAGGTGACACAATACCCGACTGTCACCGCTGTGATATAATTTAGAACCATCCTGTGCTGGATCAGTTCCATTTTGTAAGCTTGCAACTCCCTCCCTGTATACCTGAAGGTGTCATCATACATCTCGGTGATATTATCTATTAGGTTCGCTAGCGCATGAATATACCTATAATTTATAATTCCTCTAGCGGTACAGGTGATATCTAACGCAAATAGGAATTGAATCCCGGTGGATTCGTGGATCAAATCAGAGGCTGCGTGCTCTGTCCTATCTATAAGGTGTCTCTTAACGATGTGTTCATAGTGAGTGTGAGTGTAAGGAGCTTGAGCATTGCGGTGAACATCTTTCATCTTATTATGGGTTATGGTCATCACTTCTGGCAACACTCTTCCAATGTAACACAATCCCTCTGAGTTTGGGGCAAGCCACTTATACGCCTTCCTCCCGCATATGAAATATGCATCATCGGGGAGAACATATGAGACAGAATATGACATTACCATATTGCAAACCTTCCAAGTAAAAAATCCTGTCCCTAACTCTCTCATCTGTTCAGTACATTTATCAGGCTGTATGATATGAGCACAGTACCCTGGAGATACTTCTCCAACCCGCATGGTCTTACTTCCTAGAGTATACCTGTACCGAAAATACCTCCCACCGTCGGCTATTTGGCGTATAAGTTCAGGGTCTACGGGCATTCTGTCGGCTCTGTGTGAAAATGCCATGGTTTGGTTATTCCATGTCACTTTCCAATTTCCCGGCTTTCGGGAGTTGGAAATGTGGACACATACTAAGGATCTATCCACATGATATTGGTGGAGCTTCAGACTAGGGGTCCTAGAAATATTAAATTTCTTGTCCACCGGTCTCCCACCCCTTAATTCAAGTACCTCACGCATTGCCAAAGGATACGGTACTAGTCCTGACTTGCTCTGACCTTGAGGTACCTGTGAGCACACCCAACATTCTGTTTGGTTTAAAACCTTACCCACTAATGAGTGATAGTCACTCAATGGATGACGGTCCATGTTGATATTAAGGCTGGACTGACATCTCTGGATGCACCCGTCCTCAACTATGTTTTCACAATTTTTACAGATACAATTTTCCTCAGCCAATAACCCTTCATAGTGTCTCCTAGTTTCTTGACTACCAGATCGTTTTCTAATACTCGCCTTTGCTCGGTGGATGTGTTGCTCTTGGAATTCTACAAATCCGTCCTTGTCAGCAGAACCCATTCCAGATCCTTTCTCGACCTCTCTGGTACTTTCACGAAACAGACTGCTCTGGTCAACAACACGGTCAACAGGAAAACCCGGAATGCAGTCCCTTGGGGTAAGTCCATCTTGTTAAGGGGAGAGAAAAGGAAACAAGAAGGGGGAGGAAAGGAGGGTAATGGGAGATGGAGAAAATAATAAAAGGAAAAAGAAAACTGGTACGACAACCGCCTCTAGTCTTGTTGTTCTCCGTGCTCAGATACCGTCTCAACAGTGCTGCCTCTCAGTCTTCCCGGAACAGACGCTCCAGTGATACAATAATCTTTCCAAGTCAGCGACCTTTCTGTATGGAACATAAATCCTGCATTACAATGTGTTTAACTGTTGTGTGAAATTAACCATCCGTGGAAAATGAAAAAAATAGAGAGAGAGAGAATAATAAAAAAAGAAAATTTGTCAGATTTGCGTTCACCATCAGGCTGTCACACCAACATGTCTATCGGTATCTCTGCACAGTCTCCCTCCACCAGTATTTCCACTCTCCACCCTCTGTGCATGGCCAGGCACAATGATGCTGGTAAGTGTCACGAACCGGTCTCTTACCTTTGCGGGTTCTGGGGTTCATCCGTTGCCAGTGCGGTTGCTCGCGGTGCTGTGCGCCCGTGTGGGGACGCGGCGTGATCGGTGGCACAGGTAATGCAGAATCTGGGAACTGTGAGTGCGGGGACCAAATGGCCTAAGGCACTGCGGTGTGTCTGCTGTATAGGAGGTGGCCATGTTGGAGACCAAATAGGTAATACAGAGCACTTGTGAAAACACCTGTGGGCAGGTGTAAGCCAATCCCGTGCTTGTGCTGCCTTTAAGTAGGCTGGGATTATGTTACTCTGGGCCAGTGCTTTGTTGTATCAACGCTGTGCTCTAGCTCTGAGCTCTCTCCATGCATTCCTGTGTGATTCCCGTGGTCCAGATATCGCCTCCGTTCCCAGAGGTCCGTCTGCAGCCTTCACTGCTGAAAGATCCACCGGCTCTCCGCTGTGCTGTCAGTTAATTGCTCACCTACTGGAAACAGTTGAATTCCCAGAGTCTTGCATGAGGTTACCTTGTCGGCCTACCATTCAAAGTTTGGAGGATTCCATTTCCCTCAGCTGTTCGTTTGTTCAACTCTGCATTTAACCCATTCATCACCTTGTCATCTACTACAGTTTCACAGTGATCTCCGGAACCCGCAAGTAACCCTAGTCAGTACTTTATATTTGCTATGTTGTCATAACAAGGATAATTCTTCACAGTCTCTCAGTTAACTCTCAAAACTCCATTGCAAATCCTTACAGTTATTTCTCCATGTCTGCATTATCCAGTTAATCACATTCTGCAGTTCAGCATCAAAGCTTGTTTATATTTGGACAATTCAACATTTATTCATCAGCTTGTTTTATATACAGTACCATGAACATTTCTTTTATTTGTCTTTGAGATTTATCCTGCATATTATTTCTGCCATTCCTGCAATACTTCAGTATGATATGATGATTAACAACTTGTCATTTAACTCTTTACTGGAATTGTTAATTTCAATAAATATATGGAATGGAACTTTCTTCGTCCTTCCTGCTTTCTTCATACCCCAGCACCTACACCTGTGGTTGGTCTCGGGTTAACGGATTCACAAAAACACCCGGACCTGACAGTAAGCACTGGCCACATGGATCCGTCAAGTGACCAATTCGCAGGAGGCGGTGCTACGTCAGTTATCCTTTCCCGTCTGGAAAACCAGGAGTCTATACAGACACAAATAGTGCAGTTTATGCAAACTATGGCAGACCGTTTAGAGACTCTTCATACAGCTATTAAAATGTCTCAAGTCCAGATTCCAACTCCGGTTGTCCCAGTTACCACTACAGCTTCTCCTGTGATGCTGCCTACGTCCCGCTTGCAGTTACCCTCTCCGAGTAAGTTTGACGGAACTCCAAAACTTTGCAGAGGATTCCTGAATCAATGCGAGATCCAGTTCGAACTGTTGTCCGCCAGTTTCCCATCAGCTCGTGCTAAGGTTGCATATATTATTGCCCTCCTCTCCGGTCAGGCTCTGGAGTGGGCATCACTATTATGGGAAAGAGGTGATCCTATCCTCTCTAATTACAAGGAGTTCGTATCATCCTTCCGGAGAATCTTTGATGAACCAGGCAGAACCACCTCAGCATCTTTGGAGATTCTCCGTCTACGTCAAGGTTTACGTCCTGTCAGTCAATATATTATTCAGTTTCACACGTTGTCTTCAGAGTTAAATTGGAATGAGGAGGCCCTGATCGCCGCATTTTGGAATGGACTTTCAGAGAAAATCAAGGATGATTTAACCATCCGGGATGTGCCTACTAAACTGGATGAATTGATTTCTCTCTGTAACAAACTTGACCTACGCTACAGAGAGCGATGTTTAGAGAAATCCAGGACAGAGCGATCCAGTCCACGTTATCATCCTAGGCCTCGACAAGATTCTTCATCACAGTCGCCAGTAACAACAGAAGAACCTATGCAGATTGGGCGCTCTCGCCTCACAGAGGAAGAACGACTTCGTCGTCGACAGGGTAACCTCTGCATGTACTGTGGGTCCTCCGAACATTTGGTTAAATCCTGCAAACTCCGGCCTGGAAAACTCTCGCTCCTAGCTTATTCAAGGGAGGTTAAGCTAGGAGTTACTTTAGAATCACGTTCTGGGAAAGAGCCGACCTTGTCTATTCAATTAGAAGTTCCAAGTTCTACAGTGAAAGTTTCAGCTCTCCTAGATTCCGGGGCAGCCGAGAACTTCATCTCCTCAGCCTTTGTCATACGGTCTAAAGTTCAAACCATGCCTCTGGAAGCAGCAGTTGCCGTTACAGCAGTGGATGGAAGTCGAATTCCAGATGGTATAATTACTCATCGAACCGTATGTCTCAAGATGAAAGTTGGTGTGCTCCATTCCGAATACCTCTCCTTCTACGTGATTCCCAAAGCCTCTCAAGATGTGATACTTGGTTTACCTTGGCTGCAGAAACATAATCCTCAACTTAATTGTCAAACCATGGAAGTCCTTTCATGGGGTAAATCTTGTACCAAGGACTGTTTAGCCTCAATTGTACCTCTCCGGTCAATTAGCCTTCCCGACCTACCTCCGGTGTATCAATCCTTTGCGGATGTTTTCAGTAAACAAGCAGCAGACTCTCTACCTCCTCATCGCGAATGGGACTGCCCAATTGTCCTGGTTCCGGGTAAAACACCTCCTAGGGGACGAATTTATCCGCTATCCATCCCAGAGACGCAAGCTATGTCTGATTATATACAGGAAAATCTAACCAAAGGATTTATCAGACCATCTTCTTCACCTGCAGGAGCCGGATTCTTTTTCGTTAAGAAGAAGGACGGTGGGTTACGACCATGCATAGATTACCGTGGACTCAATGAGATCACTGTGAAAAACAAGTATCCATTACCCTTAATTCCAGAATTATTTGACCGGGTAAAAGGAGCTACTGTGTTTACAAAACTGGATCTCCGAGGGGCCTACAATTTAATCCGCATCCGGGCAGGGGACGAGTGGAAGACTGCTTTTAATACCCGGGATGGGCATTACGAATACCTTGTAATGCCTTTTGGTCTTTGTAATGCACCTGCAGTTTTTCAAAGCTATGTGAATGAACTTTTTCGTGATCTTCTCTACAAGTGTCTAGTAGTGTACCTGGATGATATCCTAATATTCTCTAGGGATATAAAGTCTCACCGTCACCAAGTTAAAGAGGTACTGACACGTCTGAGGAAAAATCAACTTTATTGTAAGTTAGAGAAGTGCACTTTTGAAGTATCTTCCATACCGTTCCTTGGTTACATCATTTCTGGATCAGAGCTATGTATGGATCCCGGTAAGGTACAAGCTATCCGAGATTGGTCCACTCCTACAACTCTCAAGGGGATTCAGCGATTTCTTGGCTTTGCTAATTTCTATAGGAGATTCATTAAGAATTATTCTACGTTAGCTGCTCCCATCACAGCCCTAACTCGCAAGGGAGCAAATCCTACGAACTGGTCTTCTGAAGCAATCAAAGCCTTCTCTGATTTAAAGCAAGCCTTTGTGTCAGCCCCCATTCTTCGACAGCCTGATTTGGATCGTCCCTTTCTACTAGAGGTGGATGCATCTACAGAAGCAGTAGGAGCTGTGTTATCCCAAGTCTTTGAAGATAAAAAAGTCCATCCCTGCGGATATTTCTCTCGTAAGTTCCTCCCGGCCGAGCGTAATTATGCAATCGGTGAGCAAGAATTACTTGCCATCAAGTTGGCATTTGAGGAGTGGAGATACCTTCTAGAAGGAGCACAACATCGCATAACAGTATATACTGATCATAAGAATCTTCTATATCTGCAGTCAGCTCAGTGCTTAAATCCACGACAAGCTCGATGGGCGCTTTTCTTCACACGATTTAATTTCAAGCTCACCTATCGTCCAGGGTCTCAGAACAAAAAGGCAGATGCCCTTTCTCGATCCTTTGCTTCTTCTGAATCAAATGATGCTACCACGAATCAAGCCATTGTGAATCCTACGTCCTTTTTAATGACTCGAACCTCTCCAGTTCCTCCGCCTGGCAAGACCTTTGTCGCCACAAATCTTCGAAAACGGCTGCTTACCTGGGCTCACTCCTCTGCCTTTATGGGTCATCCTGGGGTTCTAAAGACTCTCAAGTTTATTCAACAGTCTTATTGGTGGCCACGTCTCAAAGCCGATGTCCAAGAGTTTATTGCAGCATGTCCTAAATGTGTCCAAGAAGTTCTCCACCAGGTTTATTACATCCATTATCCATACCCAAACAACCATGGACTCATATCTCAATGGATTTCGTGACCGATCTACCTCCATCAAAAGGGCGAAATACCATTTGGGTGATAGTGGATCGATTTTCGAAAAATGGCACATTTCATTCCATTAACTGGGTTACCATCAGCCCCTTTATTAGCCAGATTGTTCATCTCTGAAATCTTCAAGTTACATGGCCTTCCTCGAGAGATCATCTCTGATCGGGGAACACAGTTTGTGGCCAAGTTTTGGAGGTCGCTTTGTTCATCTTTAAATGTCAAGTTGAACTTTTCTTCTGCATATCATCCTCAGACAGATGGACAAACTGAGAGAGTAAACCAAGACCTTGAAACATTTCTCCGGCTATATATATCGTCCTCACAGGATGACTGGGTTGACTACCTTCCATTGGCAGAATTTGCTCATAATAATCTCTTCCATTCGTCTTCAGAATCTACGCCCTTTTATATTAACTTCGGCTTTCATCCTCGTGTGCCAGAGTTCCATCCATTGCCAGCCCTAGAGGTTCCAGCAGCAGATCAAGAGCTTCAACGTCTATCCAGAATCTGGAGTTGTGTGCGTAAGTCGTTGGGCAAAACTTCCGCTCGTTATAAATCTTTTGCAGATAGAAAACGTAAAGCTGTACCGAATTACAAGGTGGGAGACCAAGTTTGGATTTCTACGCGCAATCTCAGGTTCAAAGTTCCTTCTAAGAAATTTGCTCCCAAGTTTATTGGTCCATTTCCCATTGTAAAAGTACTCAACCCTGTGTCATACAAAGTCAAGTTGCCACAGTCTTTGAGAATTCCTAACGCCTTTCATACATCTTTACTGAAGCCTTTGATTCTCAATAAGTTCCGTACTACCCAGTCCAAATCTCCTAAAGTTCACTCTTTGCAGAATGAGGAATTTGAAGTTAAAGAGATTGTGGACTCACGTTCCCGATATGGACGTTTACAGTTTCTGGTTGACTGGAAGGGTTACGGTCCGGAGGAGAGATCCTGGGTTTTCTCTGAAGATGTTCATGCTCCAAGACTGATACAGAAATACTTCTCCAAAAATCCTGATAAGGTTCAAAGGTGTTCGGAGACCACCCGTAGAAGAGGGGGTACTGTCACGAACCGGTCTCTTACCTTTGCGGTGTCACAACTGAGGGCCTGAGCTGACGGAAGGCAGCCTCAGTTGTAGGGGCTGAGGTGTACCGGAACCTGGGAGGTTGTATCAGACCCCTGGACATGTAAGTAACATGAAGAGAAACCGCCCGAAGGCGTGACCACGACAACTTGAGTAAAAGTCAATGATATTTATTTATGACAAACTCCATGCATCACAGTAGCAGTAAAAGAAACATAAAAATCAGCAGAGAAATAATAATACAGTTCCTGGGTACTACAGGGTGGCAGGGGCCACAGAGCTCTGGTGGTATGAGACAGTTCTTATTATCTGCAAGTTGGAAAGTCCTTACCAGGCTCAACTGTAGCAATGAGGAAAGCCCAGGGTCGTACCAGCTGGTGTTCCAGGGAAAGCTGGACTGCTGTAGATAAAATGCTGCTGTGGGTACTGGTTAGAACCAGACAGGTGTTGGCACGGAGTGGATACTGGCTGGAACCAGTTAAATAATAAATAAAGCTTGAGAGCGATGCAATATAGATGAAATGTAGAATTTGAGAGCGGAGAAATAATAATACCGGTGGAGAGTGGTAAACTGCAGAAAGGACACCGGCCCTTTAAGAGAAGCTGTACACTGCTGGAAGCTGAGCTGGAAGCAGGTGATGCTGTAGCTGGAAACAGGTGAGTCCAGAATGGATCGGAGAGTCAGGCTACACCGCAGATGGAATGCTGGTGCGGGTCTCTATAGCAGAAGTCTGGAGACAGGAGCTGGAACCTGGAAGACATTCACAGAAGAGAGACAAACTGGAACTAGGTTTGACAACCAAAGCACTGACGCCTTCCTTGCTCAGGCACAACCTATTTATACCTGCAGCAAGGAAGGCATTGGCTAGGCAATTATGCAAATTAATAATACTGACAACGGATTGGTAGGAAAGATCAGCTGACAGAATCCAAGATGGCTGCGCCCATGCAGACACTTGGAGGGAAGTTTGGATTGTAATCCATGTGGTCTGGAAAACAGTAATGGCGGCGCCGGCCACCGGAGACAGGAGACGCCAGGCTGACAGATGCACATCCAACCACGCGGACACAGCGGAGGCCGCGGCTGACGTAATCGCCACTCTGAATGCAGAAGCTCAGGGACGGCGGCGGAGGCCGCGGGAGACGCCATGCCAGATGTATAAGGCGTTACTGTGACTGCGTCCAGAGAGACAGGCGAGAATGCGGGAATGTGCACATCAGGATGACAGATTGGATCCGGTCCTGGAGCGCTGAGCCAGCCTTAGGAGGCATCTGATAGGTAAGAAATGGCGTCCAGATACCCGGATCGTGACATGCGGGTTCTGGGGTTCATCCGTTGCCAGTGCGGTTGCTCGCGGTGCTGTGCGCCCGTGTGGGAACGCGGCGTGATCGGTGGCACAGGTAATGCAGAATCTGGGAACTGTGAGTGCGGGGACCAAATGGCCTAAGGCACTGCGGTGTGTCTGCTGTATAGGAGGTGGCCATGTTGGAGACCAAATAGGTAATACAGAGCACTTGTGAAAACACCTGTGGGCAGGTGTAAGCCAATCCCGTGCTTGTGCTGCCTTTAAGTAGGCTGGGATTATGTTACTCTGGGCCAGTGCTTTGTTGTATCAACGCTGTGCTCTAGCTCTGAGCTCTCTCCATGCATTCCTGTGTGATTCCCGTGGTCCAGATATCGCCTCCGTTCCCAGAGGTCCGTCTGCAGCCTTCACTGCTGAAAGATCCACCGGCTCTCCGCTGTGCTGTCAGTTAATTGCTCACCTACTGGAAACAGTTGAATTCCCAGAGTCTTGCATGAGGTTACCTTGTCGGCCTACCATTCAAAGTTTGGAGGATTCCATTTCCCTCAGCTGTTCGTTTGTTCAACTCTGCATTTAACCCATTCATTACCTTGTCATCTACTACAGTTTCACAGTGATCTCCGGAACCCGCAAGTAACCCTATTCAGTACTTTATATTTGCTATGTTGTCATAACAAGGATAATTCTTCACAGTCTCTCAGTTAACTCTCAAAACTCCATTGCAAATCCTTACAGTTATTTCTCCATGTCTGCATTATCCAGTTAATCACATTCTGCAGTTCAGCATCAAAGCTTGTTTATATTTGGACAATTCAACATTTATTCATCAGCTTGTTTTATATACAGTACCATGAACATTTCTTTTATTTGTCTTTGAGATTTATCCTGCATATTATTTCTGCCATTCCTGCAATACTTCAGTATGATATGATGATTAACAACTTGTCATTTAACTCTTTACTGGAATTGTTAATTTCAATAAATATATGGAATGGAACTTTCTTCGTCCTTCCTGCTTTCTTCATACCCCAGCACCTACACCTGGGGTTGGTCCCGGGTTAACGGATTCACAAAAACACCCGGACCTGACAGTAAGATATACTGGGGTTGGGCAGACCTCTGAAAAGACCGAGTAGATATGTGACGTTTGAGCTGTAAATCTGTCGGTGAACGTCAAAGATGAAGAGGAAACTTTTAAAGATAAATCACAGAGTTTACCTGGCCGCCCCTGTATCTACAAGAAATGATCTACCACCTACATCAACTGTGACCTCAGGTTCACTACCAAGGCTAGCAATCACCTTCACTGGCTGCAGACTACAGGTGTGGCCCAAAATTTTTCCTATGTGATCCCTGATCCCAATTACGTGTATCATAACTTTGCTCGTGTTCTTGTCTAGGGGGTCTATATACGTTGCTTTTATAATTACAGTTTCGTGCGTAATGTCCTTCCCTTTGACAGTTATAACATTTTACTACATACGTGTCACGATCCGGGTATCTGGACGCCATTTCTTACCCATCAGATGCCTCCTAAGGCTGGCTCAGCGCTCCAGGACCGGATCCCATCTGTTATCCTAATGTTCACATTCCTGCATCCTCTCCTGTCTCTCTGGGACGCTGTCACAGTAACGCCTTATTACATCTGGCATGGCGTCTCCCGCGGCCTCCGCCGCCGTCCCTGAGCTTCTGCATGCAGAGTGTCAGAGTGGCGATTACGTCAGCCGCGGCCTCCGCTGTGTCCGCGTGGTTGGATGTGCACTTGTCAGCCTGGCGTCTCCTGTCTCCGGTGGCCGGCGCCGCCATTACTGTTTTCATTACCACATGGATTACAAACCAAACTTCCCTCCAAGTGTCTGCATGGGCGCAGCCATCTTGGATTCTGTCAGCTGATCATTTCCTCCAATCTGTTGTCAGTATTGTTAATCTGCATAATTGCCTAGCCAATCCCTTCCTTGCTGCAGGTATAAATACACTGTGCCTGAGCAAGGAAGGCGTCAGTGCTTTGGTTGTCAAACCTAGTTCCTGTTTGTCTCTCTCCTGTGATTGTCTTCCAGGTTCCAGCTCCTGTCTCAAGACTTCCACCATAGAGACCCGCACCAGCATTCCACCTGCGGTGTAGCCTGACTCTCCAATCCATTGTGGATTCATCTGTTTCCAGCTACAACATTACCTGCTTCCAGCTCAGCTTCCAGCAGAGTACAGCTTCCCTTAAAGGGCCGGTGTCCTTTCTACACTTTACCACTCTCCACCGGTATTATAATTTCTCCGCTCTCAAGTTCTACATTTCAGTTCATATTTCATCGCTCCCAAGTTCATTTATTATTTAACTGGTTCCAGCCAGTATCCACTCCGTGCTAACAACAGTCTGGTTCCAGCCAGTATCCACAGCAGCTGTTTTATCTTCAGCAACCCAGCTTTTCCTGGAACACCAGCTGGCACAATCCTGGGTTATCTCCATTGCTACAGTCGGGCCTGGTAAGGACTTTCCATCTAGAAGATCATAAGAACTATCTCACACTACCAGTGCCCTGTGGCTCCTGCCATCCTGTAGTACCCAGGAACTGTATTTATTCTTTGCTGACTTTTACGTTTTCTTTTACTGCTGCTGTGTTGCGGAGTTGTCATAATAAACATCATTGACTTTTATCCAAGTTGTCGTGGTCACGCCTTCGGGCAGTTATTATTCATGTTACTTACATGTCCAGGGGTCTGATACAACCTCCCAGGTTCCGGTACATCTCAGCCCCTACAACTGAGGCTGCCTCCCGTCAGCTCAGGCCCTCAGTTGTGACAGTAAGCACTGACCTAATGAATCCAGCCGGAGACCAGGATCAAGCGGCCAGGCCGATGCAAGAACTGGCAGCCCGACTAGATCATCAGGAGGCTGCACAGGGCCACATCATCCGCTGTCTCCAGGATCTCTCTACTCGGCTGGATGGGATTCAGACAACTCTCCGTGGATCAGGCGCGTCTGGTGCGTCAACCACAGTGACTCCAGCTATAACCCCACCCACCTTACCCATTTCTGCTCCACGTCTTCATCTTCCAACGCCAGCAAAATTTGACGGATCTCCAAGATTCTGCAGGGGATTTCTCAACCAGTGTGAGATTCAGTTTGAGCTACAACCTGGCAATTTTCCCAGTGACCGTACAAAAATTGCCTACATTATTTCTCTTCTCAGTGGCTCAGCCCTTGATTGGGCATCACCGTTATGGGAGAGGTCCGACACCCTGCTATCTTCCTACACTGCCTTCGTGTCAACATTCAGGCGCATCTTCGACGAGCCAGGCCGGGTAACCTCAGCTTCATCCGAGATTCTCCGTTTACGCCAGGGGTCACGTACTGTAGGACAATATCTGATACAGTTCCAGATCCTGGCATCCGAACTGGCATGGAACGACGAGGCCCTGTATGCTGCATTCTGGCATGGCTTATCTGAGCGTATTAAAGATGAGTTAGCTACCAGAGACTTACCTTCTAAGTTAGATGAGCTAATCTCACTCTGCACGAAAGTTGATTTACGTTTCAGAGAGAGAGCAACTGAGCGTGGAAGATCATCTGCTCCAAAATCTTCTGCTCCTCCTCCTCGTCAACTGTCACCATCTAAAGATGAGCCCATGCAACTTGGCCGTTCCCGTTTAACTCCTGCTGAGCGCCGAAGACGTCTCTCCGAGTTTCTCTGTCTCTATTGTGCAGCTCCGTCTCACACCATTAATGCCTGTCCCAAACGTCCGGGAAACTCCAAATCCTAGCTCGCCAAGGAGAGGGCCGGCTAGGAGTAATGATCTCCTCTCCATCTCCTCAAGATTGTAATCTCCCAGTCTCGCTTCAAGTTGCTCAACGTTATCGGAACGTCATTGCCCTCCTTGATTCCGGAGCAGCTGGGAACTTTATTACCGAAGCCTATGTT
The DNA here is from genome assembly GCF_028390025.1 of Pseudophryne corroboree. Taxonomy (NCBI): domain Eukaryota; kingdom Metazoa; phylum Chordata; class Amphibia; order Anura; family Myobatrachidae; genus Pseudophryne; species Pseudophryne corroboree. Next base: position 388,112,235 of record NC_086448.1, on the reverse strand, counting down.
AAACGGTGGTCCCTACCCACCGAGAGACTTCCTTCGTCCATTTCTTTAACTGCCGTGGATGGCAGCAAAATTTTTGATGCAGTTATTTCTTTAAGGACTCTACCAGTTCGTCTGAGAGTGGGAGTTCTTCATTCCGAACTTATTTCTTTTTTAGTGATTCCAAGAGCCACACATCCTGTGGTCCTGGGCCTTCCATGGCTCCGTCTTCACAATCCTACAATTGATTGGACGACTACGCAAATCCTGGCATGGGGTTCCTCCTGTGCTGAGACATGTTTGTTTAAAGTATTGCCTGTCTGTTCTTCCTCCCCCAGGTCGTCTGATGTTCCACCTCCTCCATATCAAGATTTCACGGATGTGTTCAGTAAAGCTTCTGCTGATATCCTTCCTCCTCATAGAGAATGGGACTGTCCGATTGATCTCGTTCCAGGGAAGGTTCCACCTCGAGGCCGAACTTATCCGTTGTCTCTGCCTGAGACGCATTCTATGGAGGAATATATTAAAGAGAACCTAGCAAAGGGGTTCATTCGACCTTCTTCTCCAGCCGGCGCAGGCTTCTTTTTTGTAAAAAAGAAAGATGGTGGTCTGCGGCCGTGCATCGACTACAGAGGTTTGAACGACATTACCATCAAGAACCGTTATCCTTTACCCCTGATTACTGAGCTCTTTGACAGAGTTAGCGGAGCTACCATCTTTACAAAGCTGGACTTGCGAGGTGCATACAATCTCATCCGGATCCGTGAGGGTGACGAGTGGAAGACCGCCTTTAACACCCGTGACGGACATTATGAGTACCTCGTCATGCCCTTCGGATTGAGCAATGCTCCAGCTGTCTTCCAGCATTTTGTCAATGAGATCTTCAGAGACATTCTATACCGTCATGTCGTGGTCTATCTAGACGATATCCTCATTTTTGCCAACGATTTAGAGGAACATCGTTTTTGGGTTAAAGAGGTTCTGTCCCGTCTCCGTGTCAATCATCTCTATTGCAAATTAGAAAAATGCGTCTTTGAAGTCAAGTCCATTCCGTTTCTAGGGTACATTGTGTCCGGTTCCGGACTAGAGATGGATCCTGAGAAACTACAAGCAATCCAAAATTGGCCGGTACCCTTAACCCGCAAAGGGGCCCAGAGGTTCTTAGGGTTCGCCAACTATTACCGAAAGTTTATACGAGACTTTTCCACCATTGTGGCGCCTATTACTGCTTTCACTAAGAAGGGTGCTAACCCGTCCAAGTGGTCTGAAGAAGCCATGCAAGCATTTCATCTTTTAAAACAAAGGTTCATCTCTGCGCCTGTTCTGAAACAGCCTGACATCGACTCTCCTTTCATCTTAGAGGTGGATGCCTCCTCCGTTGGAGTAGGAGCGGTGTTATCTCAGAGGGCTAAAGATGGCCATTTACACCCTTGCAGTTTCTTCTCCCGGAAGTTCTCCCCAGCTGAGCGCAACTATGCCATTGGCGACCAGGAGTTGCTAGCCATCAAGCTCGCTCTAGAAGAGTGGAGGTATCTGTTGGAGGGAGCTTCTCATTCAATCACCATACTTACAGACCACAAGAACCTTTTATACCTGAAGGGCGCACAATGTCTCAACCCTCGTCAGGCCAGATGGGCACTTTTCTTTTCCAGGTTCGACTTTAAACTCCAGTTCTGTCCGGGCTCTCAGAATCGCAAGGCCGATGCCCTTTCCCGCTCATGGGAGCAAGAAAATGAGTCAGAGTCTTCAGACAAGCATCCTATTATAAATCCGTTGGCATTCTCCACGGTAGGGATGGACTCTACGCCCCCATCAGGGAAAAGTTTTGTGAAGCCGATGCTAAGGAAGAAGCTCATGCATTGGGCCCATGCTTCAGGTTTTGCCGGACATACAGGTATCCAAAAAACCCTGGAGTTTATCTCTAGGTCCTATTGGTGGCCAACTCTGAAAAAGGACGTCTTGGAGTTTATTGCATCTTGCCCAAAGTGTGCCCAACATAAAGTATCCCGCCAGTCGCCTGCGGGGCAACTGGTTCCACTATCCGTTCCCCGTCGACCATGGACCCACTTGTCCATGGATTTCATTACAGACTTACCCATGTGCAACAAGTTCAATACCATCTGGGTGGTAGTTGACCGGTTCACCAAGATGGCACACTTCATTCCTCTCACCGGTCTTCCGTCAGCTTCCAAGTTGGCTCAAGTATTCATACAAGAGATCTTCCGACTCCACGGTCTTCCTGAAGAAATTATCTCGGATCGAGGAGTTCAATTCACAGCCAAATTCTGGCGAAGTTTATGTCAAGTCCTCCAAGTCAAGCTAAAGTTTTCCACGGCTTACCATCCTCAGACCAATGGTCAAACCAAGAGGGTGAATCAGGACTTGGAGGCCTTCCTCCGCATCTATGTGTCCTCCTCTCAAGATGACTGGGTTCAATTACTTCCCTGGGCCGAGTTCTGTCATAACAACCAGTATCATTCTTCATCTGCTTCAACACCATTCTTCACTAACTTTGGATTCCACCCTAAAGTCCCTGAGTTCCAACCGCTTCCAGCAACTTCTGTTCCCGCAGTGGATATCACCTTGCATCAGTTTGCCAATATCTGGAAGAGCGTACGATCAGCTCTGCTCAAGGCATCGTTCAGGTACAAGAAGTTTGCGGATAAGAAGCGTCGAGCAGTTCCTGCTCTCAAGGTGGGTGATCGGGTATGGTTATCCACGAAGAATTTGAGGTTAAGAGTTCCCAGTATGAAGTTTGCACCTCGCTATATCGGTCCTTTCAAGATTGAACAAGTCATCAATCCTGTTGCTTACAGACTCCAGTTGCCTCCCTTCTTAAAAATACCCAGGACATTCCATGTTTCCCTGTTGAAACCGCTGATCTTGAATCGGTTTCATTCCTCACTTCCTCCAACTCCGAAAGTCCAAACTCAACGAGGCGTTGAGTATGAAGTGGCCAAGATCCAGGACTCACGTCACCGTTACGGTCAACTACAGTATCTTATTGACTGGAAGGGTTACGGCCCTGAGGAACGTTCATGGACCAATGCTTCTGATGTCCATGCTCCAGCCTTGGTCCGGAGATTCCATTCCAAGTTTCCTCAAAAGCCAAAGAAGTGTCCTGGGGCCACTCCTAAAGGGTGGGGTGCTGTCACGATCCGGGTATCTGGACGCCATTTCTTACCCATCAGATGCCTCCTAAGGCTGGCTCAGCGCTCCAGGACCGGATCCCATCTGTTATCCTAATGTTCACATTCCTGCATCCTCTCCTGTCTCTCTGGGACGCTGTCACAGTAACGCCTTATTACATCTGGCATGGCGTCTCCCGCGGCCTCCGCCGCCGTCCCTGAGCTTCTGCATGCAGAGTGTCAGAGTGGCGATTACGTCAGCCGCGGCCTCCGCTGTGTCCGCGTGGTTGGATGTGCACTTGTCAGCCTGGCGTCTCCTGTCTCCAGTGGCCGGCGCCGCCATTACTGTTTTCATTACCACATGGATTACAAACCAAACTTCCCTCCAGGTGTCTGCATGGGCGCAGCCATCTTGGATTCTGTCAGCTGATCATTTCCTCCAATCTGTTGTCAGTATTGTTAATCTGCATAATTGCCTAGCCAATCCCTTCCTTGCTGCAGGTATAAATACACTGTGCCTGAGCAAGGAAGGCGTCAGTGCTTTGGTTGTCAAACCTAGTTCCTGTTTGTCTCTCTCCTGTGATTGTCTTCCAGGTTCCAGCTCCTGTCTCAAGACTTCCACCATAGAGACCCGCACCAGCATTCCACCTGCGGTGTAGCCTGACTCTCCAATCCATTGTGGATTCATCTGTTTCCAGCTACAACATTACCTGCTTCCAGCTCAGCTTCCAGCAGAGTACAGCTTCCCTTAAAGGGCCGGTGTCCTTTCTACACTTTACCACTCTCCACCGGTATTATTATTTCTCCGCTCTCAAGTTCTACATTTCAGTTCATATTTCATCGCTCCCAAGTTCATTTATTATTTAACTGGTTCCAGCCAGTATCCACTCCGTGCTAACAACAGTCTGGTTCCAGCCAGTATCCACAGCAGCTGTTTTATCTTCAGCAACCCAGCTTTTCCTGGAACACCAGCTGGCACAATCCTGGGTTATCTCCATTGCTACAGTCGGGCCTGGTAAGGACTTTCCATCTAGAAGATCATAAGAACTATCTCACACTACCAGTGCCCTGTGGCTCCTGCCATCCTGTAGTACCCAGGAACTGTATTTATTCTTTGCTGACTTTTACGTTTTCTTTTACTGCTGCTGTGTTGCGGAGTTGTCATAATAAACATCATTGACTTTTATCCAAGTTGTCGTGGTCACGCCTTCGGGCAGTTATTATTCATGTTACTTACATGTCCAGGGGTCTGATACAACCTCCCAGGTTCCGGTACATCTCAGCCCCTACAACTGAGGCTGCCTCCCGTCAGCTCAGGCCCTCAGTTGTGACAATATGACTTACCGTCAGGGGTCTGGGGTTTTGGCTGATGTGGCTTCGTTGTCAGGGCTTTGATAGTTACGGTCATCAGCTTATCCCCCTGTGACTCCCTGTGCTTAATGACGTTCCGATCGTGCTCGATAGCGGACTCTCTTAATGCAGCCACCGAGATACCTCTCCAGTTAGGTAGAGTGGTTTGTACCCGTGTTCTTAATGTCTCTTTTAACCCGTCCATTAATACTGACACAGCTACCTCCCTGTGATGTACATTTTACTTAATGTCCTCGACCCCAGTGTATCTAGCCATTTCCTGCAGTGCTCGGTGGAAATATTCAGATGCCGTTTCACCTTCTTTTTGTCTTATGGAAAAGATTTTATTCCATTTGACAACAGTAGGGAAATATACACCTAATTGCAGATTGATCTGTCGTACATTCTCCTGAGTGTACTCATCAGTGAGAGGTACCTCTGCATCTAATTTACAATCAGTAATGAATTTCGTGCGGTCAATATTGGAAGGTAAACATACTCGTAGCACTGTTCGCCAATCTTTGTTTGTGGGTTCGGTGGCGTTACCTAATTCTTTAATAAACCTCTGGCATGCGACTAGATCCTTTCTGGGATCGGGAAATTCAGACATAATTGTCCTCAATTCTGTCCGGGACCAGGGACAATGCATAGCAATGTTTATGATGGGAGTGACTCCCTGAGCGTCAGTCTTCCCATTGGGGACTGCGATCACCCTGACAGGATTTAGTTCAATTACGTCATTCTGAGTTGACTCCACAATCTGAGGTGCTATTGTCTCTGCATAATGTATGGTACCGTACTTACCTGTGGTCATGACCTCACTTATCCCTCTGCTAGGGGGCCTTTCTACTGATCTTACTGGTTGGGCCGTGCCCACCTAAGTGTTCTGTATGGTGGCTGCTAGAGAGAGTGCCGATATCGTGCTGGGCTCATCTTCTTGCTCGCAGTCCTGAGGAAAGTTTAAAATGGGATACAACTTGCACGGATTAGCATTAGTACATTTATCAACTATACTCTTATCAGATACCAATATGCCATTGTCTGTAGCCACTTTCTCCCCTACAATATACGATGGTGGTGGTGCGGTTGCCATCATCTTTCTGCTAGGTTTGGAACCTGCTGCGTGAGCTAGTTCCCTTTGCATATCGCCTTCTTGCTGCCATAAATTTAAACAGTTTGTGTGTCTGACCCTTTGCTTTCGGGATTTTATCAGACATATCCTAATCCTTAGATTCTGCAATACCTCTGGTTCAAAACTGCCTACCTTAGGGAATGGTTCCCTATCTTCCGCAGTCATACGTTCCCATTCATTGCAAAAAACTTCTGTGTGTGTGGTCCATGCTTCTCACACATAATGAACCTCGCTGACCCCCTGGGCCGCGGTATGTCAACCTGAACCCTGGTTGCACGTCCCTTACTTGAGCAACTGGCCCCCATAATTTGCAGGTATTGTCCTTTCGACTAATCCCACAAATAAAACCAAAATACTCAATATAAGGCAACAGTGAAAGTTCTCCGAGTGCTTTCACCCACTCACGCCCACGTTGGCCAGTACTACCATACACTGTTGATAGCGAAGGCAATGTACCCAACCTAGGGCCCTGTGTAACCTCTATTTACTGGAAGTATCTGGGAATAACCCTTTCCAGTAAATCTAAGTCGTTGGAGATTTCCTGAGAGAGACCAGCGAAAACTCCCTAAACCTTTATTATACACAAATCACGCTTGCGTATGCAAAATCTAGCGCTAATGGTACCACGACTTTACGCAAAGCTCGTAAAAAGGGTATCACGTTGCGTTAAATATTGCACCCACGAACGCGTGGTCCAATCGCACAGCGTATAGGTACTTGTTACTTATCCGTCGTACGACCAATGGAATAGATTTTTCAGGCTGCGAAACCTCAGCCGGAGTGTATCAAAAACAAGCCTATATGGGTAAACCTCGCTAACCCCCTGGGCTGCGGTGCTCTAAACCTCGCTGACCTCTTGGGCCGCGGTACTCTAAACCTCGCCGACCTTCTGGTCTGCGGTACTCTGCTACCATGCTCCTTTGTACTTCAATCTATATTAACGTGAGTCAGCTGCCTCACGCCACCGAGTCCCCACTCACTCGGTGTACCACTCGACGGGATCCCGAATTCACTGGGTCCACAAATCCTTTATAATGTTCGCTCACTCACGTTCGTTCACTCAAATACACTTTGGTTTTTCTGTACAGAAAATTAACTTTCATTCAGATAAACAGCCTTAGTACCAGAGGTAATGCAGTAAAAAAGGTTTTTATTTAAACTAAATTTTGGAAACCGAGCAATTTGTGCTATTGTAGCGTGGCTACTATGCCGCCCCTAAACTAAACAATGCTATCGTGTAATTTGTACTTAGCGGTTGTATCCCTACGCACGTTGCGTAAACACGCGACCGTGCATATGTCTTTACGTTGCATACGCAGTCCCGTACTTTGTCCGAGACACGTTTACAAAGACCGTACGTCCACAATAGTACAAATCCCACACTTCTATAAATGTAAGCGATATTACCTATAATCGTTTACTTAACACAACACAGTTTCTTTCTGTATAAACCTGTTTAACTAGGCCAGACTGTATTTGTGTTTTACATTTACTTCCTTAATATTTAGTCTATGTTTTAACTAAATAGCAACAAATTTCTCTGCACAGGTCTAAATAAATCTAGTAATCAGTACTTATGGCAACAATGTGAGCAGGTATACAAAGTACAGGTGTATGCTTGTGTTGTGTGCGCATTTGGCGCCAAACAGAAATTCACAGACTTTTTAAAATAGCTTTGCGTATTTACTTTACGGGTCCCACCAACATCCCTACAAACCATGCAGAGCAGACGCCATCTAATCAGCAATAACTTAGGGTTTCCAGTGCATCCACCAACCAGGAGAAGGCTTACGTGGGATACCTGTCCGCCCTTTGCTGATAGATAAAGTCTGCTTTAACCTGCTAGGCTGCGGGTATGAGGAAAATCCCGGACGAGCCCCCCAATTGATAATGTCGATATTATCTTAAACCATAAAGCTATACCTTTAAACACTCTCTTACCATGGAGCCGCTACTGCCGCTAAACTTAATATTCACTCTATGCACCTTTTACGCTATTTGCGTAATGAGTCCAGTACCGTGTATACACCTTAAACCTTCGTAGTAATGTAATGCAATGATATTTTACTTTACACCTTATGCAGTTAGGCAATGTAATACACTTTAAACCCTAGCAGGGAAAAGAGGACACAACACCGATTTGTAGTTAATCACTGGTTTCCAACACCACAGAGTATATATCTGAAAGGGGGTTAACAATACAATTTATACACTACAATACAACAGAGTAAATGGCTACAGTCAATGTACATACGTGAGAATATTCACATGCGCTTCCTGGTCCAGTCCTCCGCTAATCAGGTAGATAGCGTTAAGAGTCTTCTGACCGGCCAGGCAGCAACAGGCTTTTTATACACTACTTCCAAAAGCAATACAATGGATACTGTAATCCCTTTGTCCATTGGACACAGGGATGCATCTTTACATTACAGGAGAGGTCATAGGTTGATTTGAAAAGGTGGGCGATGTCTTTCTCAACTGCTCTTGTGGGTGGTCTCCTCTGGATTCCCGCCGCATACATAATATATAGTAAATACAGTTTATATCTATATTATACTTCTGCACATAACTATACGCAGAAACATGCGATCTTCCTCTAACCAACACCGGAATGTTACCCTTAAAATACCCTACAGCTGGATACCAGACACCACCTTATAACCTTGGTCTGTCCCTTCCTATCATGCAAAGGTGAATTCCTTAGTCCTGGAATAATTTAAACAGTTGATACTTGCTGATGTGGTGCAGGGGGGCTATGTGTACAATGTGCACTATTTGGATTAAATATGTAATGTTTTGATAGCCCTCCATGCATTCACAAACTCCGCCGTAAATGCCCATACCACGCACAGGACCGCGGGAGCGACCATACGCAAATTGCGGATATGTGCACACACGGCGGAACAAGTGCACGCGCAGTGGGCATGTGTGTGCGTTTTATACATGCTGTGTGTTCTGGATTTTTTTTCGACTTTGACAAGCCTCCCTGCTTCGTGGGACTTAGGGGGAGAGTAGGAGCCAACCCTAGAGGTTAATGGTTCTCTATCTCCGCTGACAGGACACTGAGCTCCTGAGGGTGCTGATCACAAGGCCACGAGGTGACCGCTCACTCCCACAGCACGGCCACCACCCCCTAACAGCCAGAAGAATGAGTGGTGAGTATGACCCCGGTGCCCCGGGAAAGGGGTCACTGGCGGGAAATGGCGGCACAAGGGTAGGAGCGCAGTTCTGACAGGCTGCGCTCCAGAGGGCTCAGCGGTACTTGTAGTGCGGCGCTGTGAGGGGCGCCCAGGGCCAGCGCAATACCCTTCACTGGTCATGTATAGCTTACAAGGTCTAACCCACTGTTTGCTGCAGAAATTACCTCAGGCCAGTATAATCCCTAAGTGCGGGAAGATGCGCCATTACAGGGGGCGGGACTTCTCCTCAGAGCGGATCCAGCACTCTCCAACGCCATTTTCTCCCTGCAAGAAGCATCAGAACGCTGACAGGGAGCGCTGCCCTCCACATAACTCCAGCTATCCTCTGAGGTACCAGGGTTATAGACAGGGGGGGGAGTGTAAATTTATGAACTGTTTATCCTATTAAGTATACTCAGTCAGCGCCGGTCGTTTTGTCATAATAACTGCCTACTGGGGCGCTGTGTGGCTGGCTCCTTATACTCTGTGACTCTTTGAAGGTATTCTGGGGGGAAACTGTGCTGACATTTTCCTGTGTGTTTGTAAACCAATTTACCATATTTAAGGGACTTTGACCTGTACTGCAGAATGTATATATTCTCCTGGGAAATCTATACCATGCTCAAAACTATACAGATTCTCAGGCTTCGGTGGCAGTTCCCCTGGGGTGGCCTCCATAAAGTGTACTTTGATTTATATTTTCTGCTGCAGGGTACACTGGGCTCCACAAGGATTAACATCGGGGTGTAGAGTAGGATCTTGATCCGAGGCACCAACAGGCTCAAAGCTTTTGACTGTTCCTAAGATGCACAGCGCCGCCTCCTCTATAACCCCGCCTCCGTGCACAGGAGCTAAGTTTGTAAGTTGGTGCCATGCAGTAAACAGGCACTTAACAGGGGGCTGCCTCATGCAGCCTATTCATAGCTTTATTTTAAAGAAAGAAGAAGATTCTTTTACAACAAGGGCTGCAGCAGACTAAAGTCTTTATAGACGTTTCTGGCTACAGCTTCGGCACCCCCAGCGGCGCTGTATACTCCTGCGCCCTGGTTGCCGAGTCACTGCAGCTGAGGCGCCGGTTTCTTCACAGAGGTCAGTCACACACACGCCACCGTCCTCCCGGATTGTGGGGCCACAGATAAGGGGGAGGTAAGGGGCTTCTGTGCCTGCACTTTACCGCGATCCAGCGCAGCCGTAGGAGGCCGCTCCACTAGCTACCAGGGACCGTTAAGGGGCACAGGTCTGGGGGGTTTTCTACTATATTAACCCCGCTTTTTACTGCCTGCAGCGCCCGGTGGGGATGCCAGCAGGGGGAGCAAATCGGACCTGAGGCCCCTCCCCCCCAGCCCCAGGCCGCCATTTCTGCAAATGTTCCCGCCCTGGAGCTGCATATCTCTCCCTCACTCCTGACCAGCGGCCATTACAGATTGAGCTGAGCTGTTTCTAGGACTGCTGGGGCAAATCCTCCTGATTGCCAGTGCTGTGCTTCATACAGGACACTTAAGTATTCTACCTGTCACTGGAACAGTGGGGGTAATTCTGAGTTGATCGCAGCAGGACATTTTTTAGCTGTTGGGCAAAACCATGTGCACTGCAGGGGGGGGCAGATATAACATTTGCAGAGAGTTAGATTTGAGTGGGTTATTTTGTTTCTGTGTAAGGTAAATATTGTCTGCTTTATTTTTATACTGCAATTTAGATTGAAGATTGAACACACCACACCCAAATCTAACTCTCTCTGCACATGTTATCTGCCTCCCCTGCAGTGCACATGGTTTTGCCCAACTGCTAACAAAAATCCTGCTGCGATCAACTTGGAATTACCCCCAGTGTTAGTTAAGAAAGAGTGCAAACATTCAGGGTTGTGTGGTACAAACACCCTGTGATATACATCCAGTGTTTACTGTGCTTTGATATATCTATTGTTAACACATATAGCCATACTGTCGAGTATTACTTTGTATTGCTAGTCTAGTGCAGTTTATGGTACATAATTTCTGCATGGTACACTTGTGACTATACAGTATATGTGTGTGTGTGTGTGCATGTAGCTGCTGCGTGGTTGCCTTATTGCAGGGTATTTCACTCAGTGGACTATTCCTATATTGCTATACCTGAGGGGGCCATGTGTACCAGGCTTCTTGCTGTTTAGGACTGTATCACAAGATATACTTGCAGTGTATTTTTACTTGTGATTTATAGTCACCATATAGTTTATACCTCTTGAACCCCCGGTCTGTGCTATCATAGGCACACCGAGTGTTCTTGCTAGGTATATTGCTGCTACACTTTGTACCAGGTTGCCCAATTTTGTACACATAGTTATGTCTGCTACACGTGGCAACGACACTGGGGCTTCTCCCACACTGCGTGGTAGTGAGGCCGCGGACGTGACGGAGGATAATATGGCAGCTGAGAGTTCAGGTTCAGGGGGTTCCTTACCCTACAGTGGGTCAGTAGCACCTGGGGCATCACAGTACCCACCTTGGGCTACATTCTCCACGTTGTTAAACACGCTTGTAATTAAACTGATGCCCCCTGTAGGATCACCTGTGCCACTGCAGCAGTTTATGGTCCCTGCTGTTAACCCGCCATGGGCGGATCAACTTTCCACTCAGTTACAGCATTTGAACCGGTCTATGACTAAATCTAAGTGTCACTGTCGCCCGCCTAAGACTAAGTCATCTTCAAACGGGCTATTACCTCCTCCCAATCCACTGCTATTCCAGACAGGTTCTCTGATGAGGACGGTGCATATACTGATCCCAAAGACACTGACACAGATGTTTCTGATGGGGAAGGAAAGTCATTAGTGGATGTCCCGGATCTGATTGAAGCAATCAGGCTCATTCTTCAGGTGTCTGATGATCCTGAGCCTGAGACTGTCTCCAAGAAACCAGATAGGTTTAAACGTAAGAAGGTGGTTAAACAAGTTTTACCTCATTCTGAACACCTGGTTGACATACGTCAGGAATCATGGGAAAATCCGGGGACAAAATTCACACCGAATAAAAGACTGTTGGCTCGCTATCCTCTCTCTGCGCGGTATGTAAAAATTGGGAAACCCCACCGCCTGTAGATTCTCATGTGGCGTGTATGGTTGTTTCCTCTGCCCTACCAGTAACTACCGTCACTTCTCTGAAGGAAACGACGGCTAGACGTGTGGAGGGCTGCTTAAAAGTGATTTTTACCCTAACGTGGGCTGTGCATAGGCCAACCATTGCAGCGACTTGGGCTGCTGAAGCTGTTGAGGCGTGGGCTCAGGAGCTTGAGGCGGAACTGCCTTCCAACGCTTCTGAGCAAGCTCGACAATGTCTCTCGTATATTGCCACGGCTTCTCTTTACCTTAAGGAGGTGGCCTCCGATACCGGGGTGCTCTCAGCCAAGGCTTCTACTACATCTGTCTTGGCCAGACGTATCCTTTGGTTGAGATCCTGGTCGGTGGATATGGATTCCAAGAAAACCCTGGAGGTATTTCCTTTCAAGGGAGACATTCTCTTTGGAGAAGACCTCAATAAGATTATGGCTGATCTGGCTACTGCTAAAACAGCTTGCCTACCTAGTATGGCTCCTTCCACACAGAAGGCTAAAAGTACTTTCCCTCGGCCCTTTCGTCCTCCAGGAAAAGCAAAAGGTCAGGCATACCCAAAGCAAGCTCGTGCTTCCAGACCTGCTAAGCCCAGACCGAAGCGTGCCTGGGCCGCCCGTCAGCCAGCTTCCAAAACTGACAAGCCTGCCGCATGACGGGGCGGGCCTCCCTCTGGGGGATCCTAGGGTGGGGGGCACTTCTAGGTTTTGCCCAGGAATGGTTGAAGACCACTTCAGATACCTGGGTGAGGAAAATCGTCGCTCAAAGTTATGCCATACCCTTCAAGAATTGTCCCCCTCATCGATTTTGCCTGACAGATCCGGATCTGGATCCGGCAAAGGCAAACACTCTGCACTCGGTGGTACATTCCCTCCTGACCACAGGAGTGGTAGTACAGGTGCCTCTGACTCAGAGAGGCAAAAGGTACTATTCACCGCTGTTCCTAGTTTCGAAACCGAACGGGTCCTCGCGGCCCATTCTCAATCTGAAGTCCTTGAACAAGCATGTGCGGATCTCCCAAGTTTCGTAGTACCTAAGGTTTGCGGTGGGAAACCTTCATTACCAATTTCGGTCGTTACCCTTTGGTTTGACAACGGCACCCCAAGTCTACACCAAAGTTATGGCAGTCATGACGACTACACTCCGCTGTCAAGGGGTCAGGATCCTACCGTACTTGGACGATTTGTTGATCCTGGCAAATTCCCCAGAACTTCTCCTGTGTCATCTCGATCTGATGGTCCAGTGCATGAAAGCCCACGGGTGGCTGATCAACTGGAATAAATCCTCCCTGGTTCCTGCTCGGAGCATGTTACATCTGGGAGTGTTATTGGACACTCACACCCAACGGTTGTTCCTGTCTCCAGAGAAAGTCCTGAAGCTTCAGGACAGGATTTGTTGCTTCCTATCTCGTCCGCAAGTGTCGATACATTCGGCATTGCAAGTGCTGGGTCTCATGGTGTCGGCTTTCAACATGGTGGAGTCAGCTCAATTCCACTCTCGCCCTCTGCAGAAATTAATTATGACCAAGTGGGACGGCTTGCCTCACCGGATCAGCTCTCACATGACCTCATTGTCTCCGGAGGTCCGCCTGTCACTGAGCTGGTGGCTACAGGACCAACAGTTGAGCAGGGGCCGTCCCTTCTGGATATCCAACTGGGTCCTTCTGACGACGGATGCCAGTCTGAGAGGTTGGGGCGCGATGTTGGAACAATAGTCTCTTCAGGGTCGGTGGACCAAGGAGGAGTCTCTGCTCCCGATCAATATTCTGGAACTGCGGGCAGTGTTCAATGCGTTGACATTGGCCCAGCATCTCATACAGAACAGACCTGTTCAAGTACAGTCGGACAACGCTACCATGGTAGCGTACATAAATCATCAAGGCGGCACTCGAAGCCGCATGGCACTGAGGGAAGTATCACGGATTCTTTAGTGGGCAGAATGCCATCTGCTGGCCATATCCGCAGTGTTCATTCCGGGCGTCCTGAACTGGGAAGCGGACTATCTCAGTCGTCAGGATGTACACGCCGGAGAGTGGAGCCTCCATCCGGAGGTGTTTCAACTTCTCGTGGACATGTGGAGCCTTCCAGATGTGGATCTGATGGCGCCTTGACACAATCACAAGGTTCCGGTCTTCAGAACAAGAACAAGGGATCCTCAAACTGCGTTTGTGGACGCTCTGTCAATTCCATGGAACTTTCAGCTACCATATGTGTTCCCTCCAGTGTCACTCCTGCCCAGAGTAATACGGAAGTTCAAGCAAGAGGGAGGAAACCTGCTTCTGGTCGCTCCAGCGTGGCCCAGATGGCACTGGTTCTCCGATCTACTGGGTCTCTCGTGCGATCGTCCCCTTCTACTTCCACAATGACCAGACCTCCTCGTTCAGGGCCCTTGTGTTTACCAGGATTTGGCCTGTCTGGATTTGACGGCATGGCTCTTGAAGCTTTTATTCTGAGAGCCAAGGGTTTTTCAGAGGAGGTCGTTGAAACTATGTTTAAGGCCCGTAAGCCGGCTTCTGCACAGATCTATCATAGGTTCTGGAATGCTTACTTTACTTGGTGTGCGCCTCACAATCATGACATTTTCAAGTTTAGTACGGCCAAACTTTCTACAACAGGGCCTGGACTTAGGCTTGCGTCTGGCCTCCCTCAAGGTTCACATCTCTGCCTTGTCGGTTTGGTTTCAGAGAAAAATTGCTACCCTACCTGTTGCGAATTCAGCCTCCTTATGTGCCACCTGTGGCCCCTTGGGACTTGACGGTGGTTTTGAAGGCCTTACAAGAGTCTCCGTTTGAGCCTCTTGCCTCTGCTGACCTTAAGTGGCTTTCCCTTAAGGTCCTATTCTTGCTGGCGATTGCTTCAGCTAGAAGGGTCTCGGACTTGGGTGCCTTATCCTGTAAGTCTCCCTATTTGATTTTTCACTGTGACCGGGCGGTTCTTAGAACCTGGCCAGGTTATTTACCTAAGGTGGTGTCTTCCTTCCACCTTAACCAGGAGATTGTGGTTCCGGCCTTTAATTCTCCTTAGTTGTCTTCCAAAGAGCGGTCTTTGGATGTGGTACGGGCTCTCCGTATCTATGTGTAGAGAACTTCCTCCATTAGGAAATCTGATTCTCTTTTTGTATTGTTTGGTTTTCACAAACGTGGTTGGCCTGCCTCAATAGCAGACTTTGGCCAGATGGATTAGAATGGTGATTGCACATGCTTATGTACAGGCTGGTCATCCGGTCCTGCTACCATTAAAGCCCATTCTACTCGGTCAGTTGGACCTTTTTGGGCGGCCCACCGTGGTGCGACCCTTGAACAATTGTTCAAGGCGGCAACGTGGTCTTCCGGGAACACATTTATAAGGTTCTATGCCTTTGATACCGCCGCTTCCCAGGATACGTCCTTTGGACGCCGGGTTCTTGTGCCTGCTACAGTGCGTCCCCTCCCATAAGGAACTGCTTTAGGACATCCCCGCTGTTAATCCTTGTGGAGCCCAGTGTAGCCCACAGCAGAAAACGAGATTTATGGTAAGAACTTACCGTTGTTAAATCTCTTTCTGCGAGGTACACTGGGCTCCACAAGGCGCCCACCCTGACGCACTTAGCTTCTTTGAATTGGTTTTGGCATACCCACTGACACCCTCTTCTGTGGTGAGTGTGTGGTATATTTGGCTACGAGCGATTGTTGCCTGTTGGTGCCTCGGATCAAGATCCTACTCTACACCCCGATGTTAATCCTTGTGGAGCCCAGTGTACCTCGCAGAAAGGGATTTAACAACGGTAAGTTCTTACCATAAATCTAACTTTTTTAAATATATCCTATACTGGTAAGAAGCCGCAGTTTTGGAGTAGTCTGGGAATTGAAATCCCACAGCTGTGCCTCTCGCCCCATTTACGCACCCAAACAAACGTACACTTGCCCATATAATGCATGACATATGAGGGGGGCAACATATGTTTGAGGTTATTAGGGATGAGGAATATTATTTATATGTATATGTAATAAATGTCTTCCCACCGTTTAGGGCGTTAAACTTCTTATTTGGGAAAACCTGAGTACACCCTGAGTTATTATCCACATCCCTAAAGAGTGTCGATGTTGTCAAAGGTTGGGTTACCTGTACCTGGTACAGCCTCCATAAAGGCTGATCGCAGATTGAGACTAATCTCTAATACTATACACTGCTGCAGGTGTGACTCAGAGACCCACTATTGCCTAGATCTCTGGAGATATTGTAACGTGGTCAGGCTCTTTACTTGATGATTTAGATTCTATGTGTGAGAGTGACATGTACTTGTTTCTATGTCACATACAGGATTCTACAAGCTTCATGCCTGGACGCCATGAAGAAGATTGGCCTGCGTAACGCAGGGCCACTGCTCTGGCAGTTTCGACACGCAGGGGACGGTGGCTACACCAATAGACTGCGGATACAGAATCCAAGAAAGGCATGGTGAGTCAGCCCTTCACGGGTGAGGCCCTGTTGGGATGCTCGGGATACGTGAATATCCGAGCCAACTGCGGGGTAAATTGCCATATCTTCCTTCCGCAGCTGCACAGACCAGGAAATTAGATCCTTCACTTCCTTTTTAGGATGTTGGGGAAATTCCTGAAAACCTGCACCGCCAGGCTCCTAAGAACGGATTTCGGGGTTCGGTATTCTCAAAACCTTCGATTTGACGGTGGACCTCATTGCCTGGGGATCCAACAGGTGGGAGAGAGACTAAAAAGATTTCAGTAAAACATCTAGGCGATATCCTGCCTACTCCCCTGGGAAACGTTAGTCTGCCCAGGGGTACAGACTGGAGTTTCTAGTACTCCCGCCTCACAGATTCTTCAAATCAGGCTTACTAGCTTCTCAAGCTGAAAGTACAATACTGCTGGAAGCTATTCTAACATGTCATTATTCCGGTTCCACCTCATTTACGTAACAGGGGTTACTATTCAAACATAAGGTCATTGGACCCCTACTGGTGGGTGTTCAATTCAGGAGGTAGTCTGAGAGCGGTGATGTCTGGTTGAGATATAGGGGAATTCCTGGTATCCTGGGATATCAGGGGTGCGTACCTTCACATTCCAATCTAGCCGCCTCTCTAGACCTATCTAAATGTCAGACTTGGTTTTGTCTGTGTCCCCGGAGGGGGCGCTAGTGGGTCAGTGGAGGTGGATGGGAGAAAACGAGGAGGCTGAATTATGTTTCTGCGCATGAGCGCAATGATATTTATTAAACAGATGGTTCACAAAACGGCAGCAGAAAATAACAGTAGGAAATGCAAATGTCAATTGTACAGCGTGGCAGCTGAAAGTCTATGGTAACAGAATGAATGGTGACTTGTGAAATAATAACCGGTAGTGATGATAACAGATGAGTGATAATTTGGCAGAGAATATTCTGGTATGGGAACCAGAGCAGATTAAAACATGGAACCAGCAGAGATGGTGTTGTATAGCAAACCTGGTAGCAGAGGCAGGAGTCTGACTCACAGTGCAGGTGATGAGGCACTGGCAGCAAGCAAGCTGTATCACAGGTGGAGAGATGGAACACACCTGGAGTCAGTCTCTACTGCTAGGCTGAAGCACACAGAGATGGTGATGAGTGTGAAGCCTGTAGATGGAAGCAGGTATTGCTGGGGCTTGAAGTTCCACGGAGCTGTGAAAAGTAACCAGGAGTACAAAGTCTCAGGTAGAAAGCCAGGAACACGGAACAGCAGGTAGGTATCCAGGTACACGGAGGAAACAGGAACCAGATCCTTACACATGAGTCGCAGGAGTGACACAAAGTTCAGGATGCCTGCAGACTGATCCTGCAGCTTCATATATACCCCTTGTTAAACAGTCATTGGTGGAGTGAGGAAAAGTGGGTGCGGCCAAGCACCGGATTGGCCGCCGTATGCTGACTGCTGGAGGCTGTCATGGCGGCGCCCATGCCGCGGCCTAGCGGGAACGCGGCGTGCTACACGCCCGCTATCACAGGAGCGCTCCCAGGCCCAGGATGGCGTCTGATGGCAGAGACGCGGATGACAGATGAACGCAGGGACCCAGGACGGAGTCCGCAGCGGCGGACAGATGTCAGCTTGGTGAGTCGATTCCTGACAGTACCCCCCCTTTAAGGCTGGGCACCGAACACCCACGTGGCTTGGAAGGATGAGTGTTATGGAAGACACGGACCAACCTTGGAGCATGGACATCCAACGAATTCACCCAACTTCTCTCCTCTGGGCCATAACCGGACCAATCGACAAGGTATTGAAGACGTCCATACCGGCAACGGGAATCCAGAATCTTGCCAATCTCGAACTCCACGCCCCGCTGAGTTCGAACTTTGGGGCCAACTGGAAGAGCTCTTTGGAAATGATTCAGGACTAAAGGTCTGAGGAGAGAAACATGAAAAGCATTAGGTATTCGCAGAGAAGGTGGTAACTTCAGCTTGTAGGCCACAGGGTTGATGACTCTTTCGACAGGGAAGGGGCCAATGAAACGTGGTGCAAATTTCATAGACGGGACCCTAAGACGGAGGTTCCGGGTAGACAGTCAAACCTTGTCCCCAGGTTTCAGGCTAGGAACTGCGCGTCTTTTGCGATCAGCAAAGTATTTATACCGGCTGGAGGCCTTTTTGAGAGAAATGTGAATCTTCCTCCAGATTGAAGAAAACTGACTCAGGGCAGTAGTGGCAGCAGGAACATCCATGTGAGGGAGTTCTTGGAAGTCTGGAACACGAGGATGTTGCCCATATACTGCAAAGAATGGAGTTGTCTCAGTAGCAGTGTGGTAGCGGAAGTTGTGGGCAAACTCGGCCCATGGGAGCAGATCAAACCAGTCATCCTGAGAAGATGAAACATACAATCTTAAAAATGTCTCTAGTTCTTGATTTACCCTCTCTGTCTGCCCATTCGTCTGAGGGTGGTAAGATGACGAGAACTTCAGTTTAACCTGCATGGCAGAACAGAGAGCCCTCCAAAACCTCGCTACAAACTGTACACCTCGGTCGGATATTATTTCTGAGGGTAGACCATGTAAGCGGAAAATCTCCCGTAGGAAGATTTGGGCGAGTTTTGGGGCAGAAGGGAGACCCTGGAGAGGAACAAAATGGGCCATCTTGGTAAATCTATCCACTACAACCCAGATGGTATTGTATCCTTGAGAAGGAGGAAGGTCGGAGATAAAGTCCATGGACAGGTGTGACCAAGGGCGACTAGGAATAGACAATGGTTGTAACTGACCTGCTGGAGACTGACGAGGAGTCTTGTGCTGCACACACTTAGGACAGGATGCTACGAAATCCTTGATGTCAGCTTTCATCTTTGGCCACCAGTATGTCTCAGAGAGGAACTTGAAGGTTTTCAGGACACCGGGATGACCAGTGAACTTGGATTGATGGGCCCAAGACAGCAACTTGGGACGGAGTTCTGGGGAAACAAAAGTCTTACCAGGAGGAGGAGCTGGGGAGACTTGAGATGCAGCAAATACCACTGGACTCAGGATGGAATGTGGAACTGAGTCAGGCGTTTCTGTCATGACTGAGGTTTTTGTGAACCCGGTGTAGTGAAGTCTGTGCGGGCGACTGGAGGATTATGTGAATACTACCACTGACCTGGTTTGGAAATGCCGTGGACTCTGGGTTTCCTCCGGAGACTGGGAAGAGGAACCGCAGCAGAGATGGCCGAATCTAGGTTCTCCTCATGCAGGATTAGGTCGGCAGACAGGAGGCATGCTGAAGGTCTCCTGAAAGACAGAACTGGAAAGGCACTGATGAATCAGTGAAGAATACCAGGTATAATTGTGCTAAAGGGCACGGGGTGCTTGGAGACACTGAGGTGCTTGCGGACACTGAGGTGCTTGCGGACACTGAGGTGCTTGCGGACACTGAGGTGCTTGGAGACACTGAGGTGCTTGCGGACACCGAGGTGCTTGCGGACACTGAGGTGCTTGGAGACACTGAGGTGCTTGGAGACACTGTGGTGCTTTGAGACACTGAGGTGCTTGGAGGCACTGAGGTGCTTGGAGACACTGAGGTGCGTGGATGCACTGAGGTGCGTGGAGGCACTGAGGTGCGTGGAGGCACTGAGGTGCGTAGAGACACTGGGGTGCGTAGAGACACTGGGGTGCGTAGGGGTGCTGAGGCACGGAGGTGCTGGAAGCACGGAGATGCTGTGGCACGGAGGTACTGAGGCACTGAGGTGCTGAGGCACGGAGATGCTGAGTCACGGAGATACTGAGGTGCTGGAAGCACGGAGGTACTGAGGCACGGAGGTACTGAGGCACGGAGGTACTGAGGTGCTGAGGCACGGAGGTGCTGTGGCACGGAGGTGCTGTGGCACGGAGGTGCTGGAAGCACGGAGGTACTGAGGCACGGAGATGCTGAGGCACTGAGGTGCTGAGGCACGGAGATGCTGAGGCACGGAGATACTGAGGTGCTGGAAGCACGGAGGTACTGAGGCACGGAGGTACTGAGGTGCTGAGGCACGGAGGTGCTGTGGCACGGAGGTGCTGTGGCACGGAGGTGCTGGAAGCACGGAGGTACTGAGGCACGGAGATGCTGAGGCACTGAGGTGCTGAGGCACGGAGATGCTGAGGCACGGAGATACTGAGGTGCTGGAAGCACGGAGGTACTGAGGCACGGAGATGCGGAGGCACTGAGGTGCTGAGGCACGGAGATACTGAGGTGCTGGAAGCACGGAGGTGCTGAGGCACGGAGATGCTGAGGCACGGAGATGCTGGAAGCACGGAGATGCTGAGGCACGAGGTACTGAGCCCTGGAGATCCCAACTACAACAGTAGTAAAACTGAAACACGACAGCTGTGGTTTTCAGTGGAGAACACGGAATTCAGTACTGTGCCTTTAAGACGAAACATTGCAGCTGTACCTTTACATTGAGGCTCAGGGAAATGGTGAAATCAAATGGCAACACACAAATAAACCAAACGGTAACAAGGGAACAGAGTTTCCACAGGAACTTAGGTACAAAGGTTACCTTTAGGGAGCTCAGCTTAAGACCCACACAAGGCTGTATGTGACACAAGGAACTGGCCCAGATTCCAACTCAGCCTCCTGATTTATACTTCCTGGTCCTTGATGATTGGTGGGCAGGATTAGGTGATGTCACTGTCATGTGACTACTCTAGCCAAGGCTGTGATGTAGAATGAGGCCTAGCAGGCCAAGAGAACACTGAAGCCTGGACTTCTGCAAAACACAGGATGCTTGCTTTTAGATTACTGAATTCAGCCTCACACAGGAGATCACCACAGGTGGAGCTAATTAACTATTACCTCTCAGGCAGAGAACTCAGGAAAACTGACAAGCTGTTTAACTCCGTGAGTGAAAAGACACAGGATCCAGGACAGATGGCAGGGGTAAGTCACCAAATATAAAACCTACAGTCAGGATTGTGACAGTATCCCCCTCTTCAAGGGTGGACTCCGGACACCCATCTTGAATCTTAGAGGAACTTGAGAAATTCATACAGAAGAATTTAGGACCTTCGTTGATGCAGATTCCAAAGGTTTAGGACTAAATTCTTTAACTACAGCGTTACTGAAAGTCTGTAAGTCATGGAACACAGGATCATTACTCTCAAAGAGCATGTTGGCCCACTCCAAAGCTCTTCCTCTGAATGCCAGGAACAGATATCGAGTAACGTTGGAAAGAGTTACTGCACCTGAAGGATCAGACTCCATCCGAGAGAGAAATTGTTCAACCAGAGCGGCATATTGCAATAAATCTCCATCAAAGTAAATAGGTGGAAAACCATCAGACGAAAGCTTAGAGGATGAAACTGAAGAAAGCTTTGGCTGGACGAGTAGGACTGGATTGGATCCAAGGATACTTGAATTGGCTGGAGCCAAAGGAGACGGACCAGGCTGGTCCTGGAGTATTGCTGGACCGGCTGGAACCGGAACGGACTGGCCAAGCTGGGCCTGGAGTATTGCTGGACCGGCTGGAACCGGGACGGACTGACCAGGCGGAGCCTGGAGTATTGCTGGACCGGCTGGAACCGGGACGGACTGACCAGGCTGGGCCTGGAGTATTGCTGGACCGGCTGGAACCGGGACGGACTGACCAGGCAGGGCCTGGAGTATTGCTGGACCGGCTGGAACCGGGACGGGCTGAGCCCTTTCTTCACAGGGCTGGGCTGAGGCAAGAGCCCCCACTTCACGGGGCTGGGCTGAGGCAAGAGCCCCCTCCTCACGGGGCTGGGCAGCACTCTGTAGAATCTCTGGCTGGGCAGCACTCTGTAGAATCTCTGGCTGGGCAGCACTCTGTAGAATCTCTGGCTGGGCAGCACTCTGTAGAATCTCTGGCTGGGCAGCACTCTGTAGAATCTCTGGCTGGGCAGCACTCTGTAGAATCTCTGGCTGGGCAGCACTCTGTAGAATCTCTGGCTGGGCAGCACTCTGTAGAATCTCTGGCTGGGCAGCACTCTGTAAACTCTCTGGCTGGGCAGCACTCTGTAAACTCTCTGGCTGGGCAGCACTCTGTAGACTCTCTGGCTGGGCAGCACTCTGAAGACTCACTGGCTGGGCAGCACTCTGAAGACTCTCTGGGGCTGGACGCTCTGAAGACGCCCCTCCTGGGGCTGGACGCTCTGAAGACGCCCCTCCTGGGGCTGGACGCTCTGAAGACGCCCCTCCTGGGGCTGGACGCTCTGAAGACGCCCCTCCTGGGGCTGGACGCTCTGAAAACGCCCCTCCTGGGTCTGTGGACACGGACTCCTCTGTGACTGTAAATGGCTTGAACATTCTTCTCTGGACACCCAACTTGGGATAAGGTCTTTTAACCACCGGACCCCAGTCATGAATTTGAGTCTCTCTCAGAAGAGTAGCCTTCTTGATACCCCCGTCAGCAGCAGAAGAATCGGATACTGTGGATGACTTGTAGACATGAGCACTATGATACTGAGATTTGTCACTATTACCTGGCTTGCGAAGAATGCAGTCTTTAACAAAATGACCAGAATTTCCACAGTAAAGACAGAGATGTAGCTCCTTACGCCGCTGACGTTCAGCTTCAGAGAGCTTGGGCCGTGGATAGCTCTGATGAAAAACTTTCCCTTGCGCAGAGGAAGAGACTCTATTAACTGGATGGGACAAAACAGGATCAACAACGTTGGTAGTATTCCTGAGGAGATCAGGCATCACAGAGAGAATACTAGACAAAAGTTCTTGTAACTGTAGTAACATCTGGTAGAAAATCTGCAGTTGGTCAGGAGTCTTAGAGCAGAAGGTCATAGAATCTCTGGAGGACGAATTCCGCTGCAGACACTGTGCCAATCGATGCTGAGTCGACTCCAGACCTTCCAAGCGTCCTGCAATATTGCTTAGGAGGTCATGCATCAGACTAACACTTTCGGCCGGGTCCATGTGGCCAGTTCCTACTGTCATGACTGAGGTTTTTGTGAACCCGGTGTAGTGAAGTCTGTGCGGGCGACTGGAGGATTATGTGAATACTACCACTGACCTGGTTTGGAAATGCCGTGGACTCTGGGTTTCCTCCGGAGACTGGGAAGAGGAACCGCAGCAGAGATGGCCGAATCTAGGTTCTCCTCATGCAGGATTAGGTCGGCAGACAGGAGGCATGCTGAAGGTCTCCTGAAAGACAGAACTGGAAAGGCACTGATGAATCAGTGAAGAATACCAGGTATAATTGTGCTAAAGGGCACGGGGTGCTTGGAGACACTGAGGTGCTTGCGGACACTGAGGTGCTTGCGGACACTGAGGTGCTTGCGGACACTGAGGTGCTTGGAGACACTGAGGTGCTTGGAGACACTGAGGTGCTTGCGGACACTGAGGTGCTTGCGGACACTGAGGTGCTTGGAGACACTGAGGTGCTTGGAGACACTGAGGTGCTTGGAGACACTGAGGTGCTTGGAGACACTGAGGTGCGTGGAGGCACTGAGGTGCGTGGAGGCACTGAGGTGCGTAGAGACACTGGGGTGCGTAGAGACACTGGGGTGCGTAGGGGTGCTGAGGCACGGAGGTGCTGGAAGCACGGAGATGCTGTGGCACGGAGGTACTGAGGCACTGAGGTGCTGAGGCACGGAGATGCTGAGTCACGGAGATACTGAGGTGCTGGAAGCACGGAGGTACTGAGGCACGGAGGTACTGAGGCACGGAGGTACTGAGGTGCTGAGGCACGGAGGTGCTGTGGCACGGAGGTGCTGTGGCACGGAGGTGCTGGAAGCACGGAGGTACTGAGGCACGGAGATGCTGAGGCACTGAGGTGCTGAGGCACGGAGATGCTGAGGCACGGAGATACTGAGGTGCTGGAAGCACGGAGGTACTGAGGCACGGAGGTACTGAGGTGCTGAGGCACGGAGGTGCTGTGGCATGGAGGTGCTGTGGCACGGAGGTGCTGGAAGCACGGAGGTACTGAGGCACGGAGATGCTGAGGCACTGAGGTGCTGAGGCACGGAGATGCTGAGGCACGGAGATACTGAGGTGCTGGAAGCACGGAGGTACTGAGGCACGGAGGTACTGAGGTGCTGAGGCACGGAGGTGCTGTGGCACGGAGGTGCTGTGGCACGGAGGTGCTGGAAGCACGGAGGTACTGAGGCACGGAGATGCTGAGGCACTGAGGTGCTGAGGCACGGAGATGCTGAGGCACGGAGATACTGAGGTGCTGGAAGCACGGAGGTACTGAGGCACGGAGATGCGGAGGCACTGAGGTGCTGAGGCACGGAGATACTGAGATGCTGGAAGCACGGAGGTACTGAGGCACGGAGATGCTGAGGCACTGAGGTGCTGAGGCACGGAGATGCTGAGGCACGGAGATACTGAGGTGCTGGAAGCACGGAGGTACTGAGGCACGGAGGTACTGAGGTGCTGAGGCACGGAGGTGCTGTGGCACGGAGGTGCTGTGGCACGGAGGTGCTGGAAGCACGGAGGTACTGAGGCACGGAGATGCTGAGGCACTGAGGTGCTGAGGCACGGAGATGCTGAGGCACGGAGATACTGAGGTGCTGGAAGCACGGAGGTACTGAGGCACGGAGATGCTGAGGCACTGAGGTGCTGAGGCACGGAGATACTGAGGTGCTGGAAGCACGGAGGTGCTGAGGCACGGAGATGCTGAGGCACGGAGATGCTGGAAGCACGGAGATGCTGAGGCACGAGGTACTGAGCCCTGGAGATCCCAACTACAACAGTAGTAAAACTGAAACACGACAGCTGTGGTTTTCAGTGGAGAACACGGAATTCAGTACTGTGCCTTTAAGACGAAACATTGCAGCTGTACCTTTACATTGAGGCTCAGGGAAATGGTGAAATCAAATGGCAACACACAAATAAACCAAACGGTACCAAGGGAACAGAGTTTCCACAGGAACTTAGGTACAAAGGTTACCTTTAGGGAGCTCAGCTTAAGACCCACACAAGGCTGTATGTGACACAAGGAACTGGCCCAGATTCCAACTCAGCCTCCTGATTTATACTTCCTGGTCCTTGATGATTGGTGGGCAGGATTAGGTGATGTCACTGTCATGTGACTACTCTAGCCAAGGCTGTGATGTAGAATGAGGCCTAGCAGGCCAAGAGAACACTGAAGCCTGGACTTCTGCAAAACACAGGATGCTTGCTTTTAGATTACTGAATTCAGCCTCACACAGGAGATCACCACAGGTGGAGCTAATTAACTATTACCTCTCAGGCAGAGAACTCAGGAAAACTGACAAGCTGTTTAACTCCGTGAGTGAAAAGACACAGGATCCAGGACAGATGGCAGGGGTAAGTCACCAAATATAAAACCTACAGTCAGGATTGTGACAGTTTCCTCTTCGGATTCCATAGATCGGGATAAGGCGTCAGCTTTAACATTCTGCGAACCTGGGCGGAAATGAAGCTTAAAGTTAAAACGTGAGAAAAACATAGCCCACCTGGACTGGCGAGGATTAAGGCACTGGGCTGCCTTTAAATATAGCAGATTTTTATGATCCGTGTAGATGTTGAACGGATGTTTGGCCCCTTCCAGGAGATACCTCCATTCCTCGAGGGCCAGCTTAATCGCCAGTAGTTCTTGATCTCCAATGGAGTAGTTAGCTTCTGCAGGGAGGAATTTACGAGAATAAAATCCACAGGGGTGGATTTTCCCATCGGTTCCCTTCTGGGAGAGAACAGCTCCAACTCCAACTGTAGAGGCATCCACCTCCAACTCGAACGGTCTGTTTACATCTGGCTGGGACAGAACTGGAGCAGACATAAAGGCCAGCTTGATCTTCTGGAAGGCCGCTAAAGCCTCTTCTGACCAGTTGGAATGGTCTGCCCCTTTCCGAGTTAAGTTGGTAATAGGAGCGATGATAGTGGAGAATCCCCGAATAAATTTCCTATAGTAGTTGGCAAATCCCAGGAACCGCTGAATAGACTTGAGAGAATTTGGAATGGACCAATTGGCAATGGCTTCCAACTTTGTCGGGTCCATCTGGAGATCCGATCCGGAAATTATATAACCCAGGAAGGGTATAGAGGAAACTTCAAAGGTACACTTGGATAGTTTACCGTAGAGCCGGTTCTCACGAAGACGTCGGAGGACTTCACGGACTTGTAGACGATGAGAGGGAAGATCTTGGGAGAAGATAAGGATATCATCCAGATAAACAACGAGGTATTTATACAGAACGTCACGGAAGATTTCGTTCACAAAGTGTTGGAACACTGCTGGGGCATTACTCAACCCGAATGGCATTACCAGGTACTCGTAATGACCATCTCGAGTGTTAAAAGCTGTCTTCCATTCGTCACCACTCCGGATTCTGATGAGGTTGTAGGCACCGCGGAGATCTAGCTTGGTGAAGATGCGGGCTCCTTTAACTCTGTCAAATAATTCGGTAATGAGTGGTAATGGATAACTATTTTTAATGGTAATGTCATTGAGACCCCGGTAGTCAATGCATGGACGCAGTCCTCCATCCTTCTTTTTAACAAAGAAGAAGCCTGCACCAGCGGGTGATGATGAAGGACGGATGAATCCCTTCTGTAAATTTTCCCGGATGTAGTCGCTCATCGCTTCAGTTTCAGGAACAGATAACGGGTAGGTACGCCCCCTAGGTGGCTTCTTGCCAGGAAGGAGATCGATGGGACAATCCCATTCTCTATGGGGCGGCAGGACATCCGCGGCCTTTTCGCTGAAGACATCAGAGAAATCTTGATAAGCCGCAGGAAGACTTGACTGGGTTTTTACTTCAGTAGACTTGATTGGACAAACTTGGGCTAAACAGGACTGATGGCAATGTGAACCCCATGAAGTAAGTTGTAACGTTGACCAGTCAAACTGTGGATTGTGTAGCTGGAGCCAGGGCATGCCCAAAACGATCTCCTGGGTGGCTTGAGGAATGACTAAGAACTTTATTAATTCTGAGTGTAGGAACCCAACTCCCAAAACCACTGGTGCAGTTTGGTGAGAAATATTCCCCTTGGAGATTCGGCTACCATCCACGGCGGTAATGTAGACTGGGTAAGAAAGTTCACATACAGGCAAGCAAAATTTATTTACCGCAGCTTGGGTGATGAAATTTCCTGCGGCTCCACAGTCCACTAATGCTGATGCAGACTGAAGCCCAACTGAAGTCTCTAAAGTCACAGGAAGGATAAGGTCTTGATTAGAAGGAGCTTGTCTAGAAGATCCCAACTTGACTCCTCCTTTACAAGTCAGGATCTGGCGTTTCCCGAACGCACTGTGCAGGAATTAATCTGGTGACCTGCAGCCGCACAATAAAGACAAAGTCTCTCACGAAGTCTTCTTGACCGCTCCTCAGGAGTTAGGCGGGACCTATTAATTTGCATAGGCTCATCAGAAGGTGGAGACTGGAACTGTACGGAAGGTATCATCCTTGATCTGCGTGGCTCACTCCGAGCACGTTCATTGTTGCGTTCGCGGATGCGAGAGTCCAACTTGATGCACAGGGAAATTAAATCAGACAATTGTACAGGAAGATCGCGGGTTGCCAGTTCGTCCTTGATCCGATCAGAGAGTCCATGCCAGAAAGCTGCTACCAGGGCTTGATTGTTCCACTGAATCTCTGCGGCCAACGTCTGGAACTGGATGACATATTGTCCCATACTACGGGTACCTTGACGAAGTTGGATTAGGTCTGCAGAAGCTGATGTTGCACGACCAGGCTCGTCAAAGATCCGTCTGAAGGTTGACACGAATTCTGTATAGTTGTTAATCAGAGGGTCGGCACGTTCCCACAGAGGAGACACCCAACTCAAAGCAGATCCAGAAAGTAGAGAGATGATGTAGGCAACCTTGGATCTTGACGTGGGGAAATTATGTGACAACAATTCAAACTGGATTTCACATTGGTTGAGAAACCCGCGACATAACTTTGGGCTGCCATCATACTTGCTTGGCACGGGCAGGTGCAGACGTGACACTGGAGCTGATGCAGCCGGCATAGAGGAACTCACAGTACTGGCAGGTGCTGGAGTAACAGGAACTGTAGAAGTGTGTACACTAGGCAGGGATTGCTGTAGTGTATCTATCCGGGAGGACATCCCTTGCAGGAACTGGAACATCTGCTGCTGCGCAGCCTCTTGACCATCCAGACGGGAGACCAGATTTTGCAAGGCCTCTGACCCCACACTCCGTCCACCATCCGAGTCCATCGATCCTGAACTTACTGTCAGACTTGGTTTTGTCTGTGTCCCCGGAGGGGGCGCTAGTGGGTCAGTGGAGGTGGATGGGAGAAAACGAGGAGGCTGAATTATGTTTCTGCGCATGAGCGCAATGATATTTATTAAACAGATGGTTCACAAAACGGCAGCAGAAAATAACAGTAGGAAATGCAAATGTCAATTGTACAGCGTGGCAGCTGAAAGTCTATGGTAACAGAATGAATGGTGACTGATGAAATAATAACCGGTAGTGATGATAACAGATGAGTGATAATTTGGCAGAGAATATTCTGGTATGGGAACCAGAGCAGATTAAAACATGGAACCAGCAGAGATGGTGTTGTATAGCAAACCTGGTAGCAGAGGCAGGAGTCTGACTCACAGTGCAGGTGATGAGGCACTGGCAGCAAGCAAGCTGTATCACAGGTGGAGAGATGGAACACACCTGGAGTCAGTCTCTACTGCTAGGCTGAAGCACACAGAGATGGTGATGAGTGTGAAGCCTGTAGATGGAAGCAGGTATTGCTGGGGCTTGAAGTTCCACGGAGCTGTGAAAAGTAACCAGGAGTACAAAGTCTCAGGTAGAAAGCCAGGAACACGGAACAGCAGGTAGGTATCCAGGTACACGGAGGAAACAGGAACCAGATCCTTACACATGAGTCGCAGGAGTGACACAAAGTTCAGGATGCCTGCAGACTGATCCTGCAGCTTCATATATACCCCTTGTTAAACAGTCATTGGTGGAGTGAGGAAAAGTGGGTGCGGCCAAGCACCGGATTGGCCGCCGTATGCTGACTGCTGGAGGCTGTCATGGCGGCGCCCATGCCGCGGCCTAGCGGGAACGCGGCGTGCTACATGCCCGCTATCACAGGAGCGCTCCCAGGCCCAGGATGGCGTCTGATGGCAGAGACGCGGATGACAGATGAACGCAGGGACCCAGGACGGAGTCCGCAGCGGCGGACAGATGTCAGCTTGGTGAGTCGATTCCTGACACTAAAGTTACACTACAACTATGTCACTTCATGTTCCAAACACTGTGCAACACCGGGGGTGTTCATCAAGGCCATGACAGCAATTCTGGATGACCTTAACATCCTACAGGGAAATGTTGTTACAGAGTGTTTCTCTCTCAAATCAACTGTCCCGGGATCTTGGGTGGATCCTGAAGCTTCCAATTTCACAATTGGAGCTGACAAGGAGGCGTTTCTTCCTGGGGATGATTCTCGACACGGCAGTGCAGAGAGCGTTTCTACCAGTGCAGAAAGTGTTGATGATCCAATCAATGGTCCGGGATGCCCTGAAGCCTGCCCGGTTATCGGTTCATCTTCTGGGGAAGATGGTTGCCTCCTACGAGGCTTAACAGTACGGAAGATTCCTTGCACGGTCTTTCCAACTGGATCTCCTGGTCAATTGTTCAGGATCCTATCTTCACATGCACTAGCGGCTACACCTGTTGGCGAAAGCCAGGATTTCATTCCTCTGGTGGCAGCAAACTTTTCACCTTCTCGAGGGCCGCAGGTTCGGGATTCGAAATCGGATCTTTCTAACCACGAATGCAAGTCTCAGAGGTTGGGAAGCGGTCACCCTAGGGGACTACTTCTAAGGAAAGTGGTCAAGTCTGGAATCCATCCGTCCGATAAACATTCTGGAGCTAAGGGCCGGGTACAATGGCCTTCTACAAGCGGCACATCTTCTTCAAGATCAGGCCATTCAGGTTCAGTCGGATACTGTAATGGCGGTGTCCTACATAAACCGACAGGGTGGAACGAGGAGCAGAGCTGCAATGTCAGATGTAACGAGAATCCTCCTCTGGGCAGAAAATTGCACGGTGGCGCTGTCCGCAATCTTCATTCCGGAAGTGGACAACTGTGAAGTGGACCTCCTCAGCAGACATGATCTCCTTCCAGGAGTATGGGGCCTCCATCCGGAGGTATTCGTAGAGGTCACAAGCTGATAGGGTGTACCTCAGATAGGCATAGTAGCATCTCGCCTCAACAAGAAGCTTCGGAGGAACTGTTCGAGGTCAAGTGACCCACAAGCAGTGGCGGTGGATGCCCTGGTAACTCCGTGGGTGTTCCATTCAGTGTATGTGTTCCCTCCACTTCCACTCATCCCAAGGATTCTCAAACCCATAACAAGAACAATAGTTCAGGCGATCCTCATTGCTCCGGACTGGCCAGGAAGGGCTTGGTACGCGGATCTAATGGAATTGCTACTGGAGGATCCGAGGCCTCTTCCTCTTCGCGAGGACCTCCTACAACAGGGGCCGTTCGCTTATCAAGACTTACCACGGTTATGTTTGACGGCATGGAGGTTGAACGCAACATCTTAGCTCGGAAGGGCATTCCGAAAAGGGTTTTTCCTACCCTGGTACAGACCAGGAAGGGAGTAATATCTAAACATTACCATCGGATTTGGATAAAGTATGTGTCTTGGTGTGAATGGTTTCAAGGG
Organism: Pseudophryne corroboree; assembly: GCF_028390025.1. NCBI lineage: Eukaryota > Metazoa > Chordata > Amphibia > Anura > Myobatrachidae > Pseudophryne > Pseudophryne corroboree. The sequence goes on along the minus strand of NC_086448.1, from coordinate 388,081,345 downwards.
GAAAGTGAAGAATTGGACTGGAAGTGGCGCACTCAAATTAAATAAACACAATTAAAATGTAACTTTTATTATCGTCTTCATAAAAGAGCCAAGAACTGTGAAATTGTTAAAATCAATAAAGACAAGTGTGAGACATGGTGCAACATATAGTGTTAAAAACACACACTCTTTAAATCCACTGTGCTGTGCAATGTCTTATATATATAATAAATGTATTCCAGGTTCTATGACCTTGTTGAAAGTTAATTGGTGCTATCAGGATGTGATCTCAATATTAGGTTAGGTGCAGGCTTACTTGAAATATACAATGATATTATGTTGTTAATTGATTTGTATCAAATAAATTCCATATCTCTATTCGACTGGTATCTTCTATGTCTACCATCAACACCACAATTTTACATATGTATTTGGTATGCACTTCTAAGGGATATGTACTGTGTAACAGTATGTATGACAAAGCATATCCTAGGATAAATCCTTCATACGGTGATTCATGTGAAACAGAAATCGGCGCTCTCAGTCTCAGCTGTCAGCGCACTTATGGTCTGCCTCTATCAGCAACAATTGCATTAGTATATCACGGGCTGGCTGATAAATATCCACAGTCAGCACCTATGACTATTCATTGGCTCGGAATAAGCTTGTAGTCATAGAATATATGATTCAGTGATGAGCAGGATACCTCTCTTTATTTGTGACGTTAGTCAGTGCTCTCAGTCTCTGCTGTCAGCACTTATTGAGGGTATTCTACACATATAAGTCTATAAGCATAACTCCCAATTGCCAAGTTTGATGAGCTGTCCCATAAGTAAGAGTCTGTTGAACACAATGTAATCTTCACAATAGTACACAGAAACTTCCTTAATTGAGAAATATGATATCTCTATCAGTTCTTGCTCTCAGTCTATGCTGTCAGCACTCCTAATTATTCAAATAGATGGAAGAGTGTATGATGAAGGTAGCTTTTATACTTTTAAAGTGACTTATTTGTACCATTTGTACTGCATATATCTGTGCTCACACTGCTTTATTGTGGGTACTGGGGACCACCAGTATATTATATAGGAGGAGTACAGTGCAGAGTTTTGCTGACCAGTGACCACCAGTATTATACGTTGTCTGCCTGAAAAACGCTCCATATCTGTGCTCAGTGTGCTGCATATATCTGTGCTCACACTGCTTTATTGTGGGTACTGGGGACCACCAGTATATTATATAGGAGGAGTACAGTGCAGAGTTTTGCTGACCAGTGACCACCAGTATTATACGTTGTCTGCCTGAAAAACGCTCCATATCTGTGCTCAGTGTGCTGCATATATCTGTGCTCACACTGCTTTATTGTGGGTACTGGGGAGATCTTGAGGAAGGGGCGGTACCCCGAAACGCGTTGATTCTGCAGGACTTGGACTGTGACGTAAGGACGTGAGGAGAATACAGCCCGTTTGCATGTCTGAGGCTGTTGCCAGAACAGCACGCTGAGATACTCCGGATCCTCTCAGCGGAAGCGCACAGCCTCAACCGTCAGCGGGTACGATCCTCTCCATCTGTCACATTGTTTTAATAGGACGTATTATCTTGACACATTTTATATTGTTTATACATTAAATATCCCTGCTGGGAAATTTTCCCATTTTATATCCCTATGGTGTCTGTATCACTGCTGATGCGCTGAGTCGGGTCTGAATAGTGGGAACGGGATTGAAGGAATCAGGGACACCTAAAAAGAAACTTTTTAACCCCTTGTAGCGTTCATCAAAAGGTAAGTGTCAGTCTATAAGAGAGGAAAAAGACACTTATGGGAAACCCCTGAAACAACTCCTGAACACGGTGTTTGTGATTTTTTCCATTGCTGGGATCAGCGCTGTGAGCTTAACCTCATTTGTTGGTATATGTTGATTACTGGTGCAGGTGTACACCACGAGGGAAAGACCAGCTGCTAATCCAATAGGCGCTGTATAAGAGAACAAAACCCTTTTGTATTATACGTTGTCTGCCTGAAAAATGCTCCATATCTGTGCTCAGTGTGCTGCATATATCTGTGCTCACACTGCTTTATTGTGGGTACTGGGGACCACCAGTATATTATATAGGAGGAGTACGGTGCAGAGTTTTGCTGACCAGTGACCACCAGTATTATACGTTGTCTGCCTGAAAAACGCTCCATATCTGTGCTCAGTGTGCTGCATATATCTGTGCTCACACTGCTTTATTGTGGGGACTGGGGACCACCAGTATATTATATAGGAGGAGTACAGTGCAGAGTTTTGCTGACCAGTGACCACCAGTATTATACGTTGTCTGCCTGAAAAACGCTCCATATCTGTGCCCAGTGTGCTGCATATATCTGTGCTCACACTGCTTTATTGTGGGTACTGGGGCCCCCCAGTATATTATATAGGAGGAGTACAGTGCAGAGTTTTGCTGACCAGTGACCACCAGTATTATAAGTTGTCTGCCTGAAAAACGCTCCATATCTGTGCTCAGTGTGCTGGATATATCTGTGCTCACACTGCTTTATTGTGGGTACTGGGGACCACCAGCATACTATATTGGAGGAGTACAGTGCAGAGTTTTGCTGACCAGTGACCACCAGTATTATACGTTGTCTGCCTGAAAAACGCTCCATATCTGTGCTCAGTGTGCTGCATATATCTGTGCTCACACTGCTTTATTGTGGGTACAGGGGACCACGAGTATATTATATAGGAGGAGTACAGTGCAGAGTTTTGCTGACCAGTGACCACCAGTATTATACGTTGTCTGCCTGAAAAACGCTCCATATCTGTGCTCAGTGTGCTGCATATATCTGTGCTCACACTGCTTTATTGTGGGTACTGGGGACCACCAGTATATTATATAGGAGGAGTACGGTGCAGAGTTTTGCTGACCAGTGACCACCAGTATTATACGTTGTCTGCCTGAAAAACGCTCCATATCTGTGCTCAGTGTGCTGCATATATCTGTGCTCACACTGCTTTATTGTGGGTACTGGGGACCATCAGTATATTATATAGGAGGAGTACGGTGCAGAGTTTTGCTGACCAGTGACCACCAGTATTATACATTGTCTGCCTGAAAAACGCTCCATATCTGTGCTCAGTGTGCTGCATATATCTGTGCTCACACTGCTTTATTGTGGGTACTGGGGACCACCAGTATATTATATAGGAGGAGTACAGTGCAGAGTTTTGCTGACCAGTGACCACCAGTATTATACGTTGTCTGCCTGATAAACGCTCCATATCTGTGCTCAGTGTGCTGCATATATCTGTGCTCACACTGCTTTATTGTGGGTACTGGGGACCACCAGTATATTATATAGGAGGAGTACAGTGCAGAGTTTTGCTGACCAGTGACCACCAGTATTATACGTTGTCTGCCTGAAAAACGCTCCATATCTGTGCTCAGTGTGCTGCATATATCTGTGCTCACACTGCTTTATTGTGGGTACTGGGGACCACCAGTATATTATATAGGAGGAGTACAGTGCAGAGTTTTGCTGACCAGTGACCACCAGTATTATACGTTGTCTGCCTGAAAAACGCTCCATATCTGTGCTCAGTGTGCTGCATATATCTGTGCTCACACTGCTTTATTGTGGGGACTGGGGACCACCAGTATATTATATAGGAGGAGTACAGTGCAGAGTTTTGCTGACCAGTGACCACCAGTATTATACGTTGTCTGCCTGAAAAACGCTCCATATCTGTGCTCAGTGTGCTGCATATATCTGTGCTCACACTGCTTTATTGTGGGGACTGGGGACCACCAGTATATTATATAGGAGGAGTACAGTGCAGAGTTTTGCTGACCAGTGACCACCAGTATTATACGTTGTCTGCCTGAAAAACGCTCCATATCTGTGCCCAGTGTGCTGCATATATCTGTGCTCACACTGCTTTATTGTGGGTACTGGGGCCCCCCAGTATATTATATAGGAGGAGTACAGTGCAGAGTTTTGCTGACCAGTGACCACCAGTATTATAAGTTGTCTGCCTGAAAAACGCTCCATATCTGTGCTCAGTGTGCTGGATATATCTGTGCTCACACTGCTTTATTGTGGGTACTGGGGACCACCAGCATATTATATTGGAGGAGTACAGTGCAGAGTTTTGCTGACCAGTGACCACCAGTATTATACGTTGTCTGCCTGAAAAACGCTCCATATCTGTGCTCAGTGTGCTGCATATATCTGTGCTCACACTGCTTTATTGTGGGTACAGGGGACCACGAGTATATTATATAGGAGGAGTACAGTGCAGAGTTTTGCTGACCAGTGACCACCAGTATTATACGTTGTCTGCCTGAAAAACGCTCCATATCTGTGCTCAGTGTGCTGCATATATCTGTGCTCACACTGCTTTATTGTGGGTACTGGGGACCACCAGTATATTATATAGGAGGAGTACGGTGCAGAGTTTTGCTGACCAGTGACCACCAGTATTATACGTTGTCTGCCTGAAAAACGCTCCATATCTGTGCTCAGTGTGCTGCATATATCTGTGCTCACACTGCTTTATTGTGGGTACTGGGGACCACCAGTATATTATATAGGAGGAGTACGGTGCAGAGTTTTGCTGACCAGTGACCACCAGTATTATACATTGTCTGCCTGAAAAACGCTCCATATCTGTGCTCAGTGTGCTGCATATATCTGTGCTCACACTGCTTTATTGTGGGTACTGGGGACCACCAGTATATTATATAGGAGGAGTACAGTGCAGAGTTTTGCTGACCAGTGACCACCAGTATTATACGTTGTCTGCCTGAAAAACGCTCCATATCTGTGCTCAGTGTGCTGCATATATCTGTGCTCACACTGCTTTATTGTGGGTACTGGGGACCACCAGTATATTATATAGGAGGAGTACAGTGCAGAGTTTTGCTGACCAGTGACCACCAGTATTATACGTTGTCTGCCTGAAAAACGCTCCATATCTGTGCTCAGTGTGCTGCATATATCTGTGCTCACACTGCTTTATTGTGGGTACTGGGGACCACCAGTATATTATATAGGAGGAGTACGGTGCAGAGTTTTGCTGACCAGTGACCACCAGTATTATACGTTGTCTGCCTGAAAAACGCTCCATATCTGTGCTCAGTGTGCTGCATATATCTGTGCTCACACTGCTTTATTGTGGGTACTGGGGACCACCAGTATATTATATAGGAGGAGTACAGTGCAGAGTTTTGCTGACCAGTGACCACCAGTATTATACGTTGTCTGCCTGAAAAACGCTCCATATCTGTGCTCAGTGTGCTGCATATATCTGTGCTCACACTGCTTTATGGTGGGTACTGGGGACCACCAGTATATTATATAGGAGGAGTACAGTGCAGAGTTTTGCTGACCAGTGACCACCAGTATTATACGTTGTCTGCCTGAAAAACGCTCCATATCTGTGCTCAGTGTGCTGCATATATCTGTGCTCACACTGCTTTATGGTGGGTACTGGGGACCACCAGTATATTATATAGGAGGAGTACAGTGCAGAGTTTTGCTGACCAGTGACCACCAGTATTATACGTTGTCTGCCTGAAAAACGCTCCATATCTGTGCTCAGTGTGCTGCATATATCTGTGCTCACACTGCTTTATTGTGGGGACTGGGGACCACCAATATATTATATAGGAGGAGTACAGTGCAGAGTTTTGCTGACCAGTGACCACCAGTATTATACGTTGTCTGCCTGAAAAACGCTCCATATCTGTGCTCAGTGTGCTGCATATATCTGTGCTCACACTGCTTTATTGTGGGGACTGGGGACCACCAGTATATTATATAGGAGGAGTACAGTGCAGAGTTTTGCTGACCAGTGACCACCAGTATTATACGTTGTCTGCCTGAAAAACGCTCCATATCTGTGCTCAGTGTGCTGCATATATCTGTGCTCACACTGCTTTATTGTGGGTACTGGGGACCACCAGTATATTATATAGGAGGAGTACGGTGCAGAGTTTTGCTGACCAGTGACCACCAATATTATACATTGTCTGCCTGAAAAACGCTCCATATCTGTGCTCAGTGTGCTGCATATATCTGTGCTCACACTGCTTTATTGTGGGTACTGGGGACCACCAGTATATTATATAGGAGGAGTACGGTGCAGAGTTTTGCTGACCAGTGACCACCAGTATTATACGTTGTCTACCTGAAAACGATCCATATCTGTGCTCAGTGTGCTGCATATATCTGTGCTCACACTGCTTTATTGTGGGTACTGGGGACCACCAGTATATTATATAGGAGGAGTACAGTGCAGAGTTTTGCTGACCAGTGACCACCAGTATTATACGTTGTCTGCCTGAAAAACGCTCCATATCTGTGCTCAGTGTGCTGCGTATATCTGTGCTCACACTGCTTTATTGTGGGTACTGGGGACCACCAGTATATTATATAGGAGGAGTACAGTGCATAGTTTTGCTGACCAGTGACCACCAGTATTATACATTGTCTGCCTGAAAAACGCTCCATATCTGTGCTCAGTGTGCTGCATATATCTGTGCTCACACTGCTTTATTGTGGGTACTGGGGACCACCAGTATATTATATAGGAGGAGTACGGTGCAGAGTTTTGCTGACCAGTGACCACCAGTATTATACGTTGTCTGCCTGAAAAACGCTCCATATCTGTGCTCAGTGTGCTGCATATATCTGTGCTCACACTGCTTTATTGTGGGGACTGGGGACCACCAGTTGTTGCCATATAGACCATTACATAACAATATAATTTAGTAGGTACCAAAGTTAGAACAAATTATGTAAATTAAATAATATGATTTATTACCCAATGTGATTTTAACCAGTTAAGAGTGTGTGTATATATATATTATTGTAAGGTATAACTTAAATAGGTTTGAATGTATTAGTCTTATGTTTTGAGAATTTAGTAGCATGTATTTCTGTGTGTTTTACTGCAAGATTATGGGTCATTATGTAAGAGACAGGTTTTCTCTGTGTAAGCCATATAGCCAGAATACACTATACATTGAGCATTACACAAATTCATCCCTTCCATGCCATTATTCATATCTGTATTAATCAAAGGATTAACGTCTGATCTGCGCTATACCAAGTACAATTAAATCAAAGTTTACATGATATGTAGATATATGTATACTGTATACTTGATTCACACACAGCAAATAAATAATCATAACTTGGTGGATAAAGTCAATAGGTCACCTAGCTCAGGTCTCATAATATGCAAACAGTTACTGGTATGAACAGGGTACATTGGAATTCACAATCAAAGATCTTCATACCTTTAGAAAGTACATCAACCAGCTGGCCTATTGTCCAGTTATACTGCTGGCCAGAGGCAATGATAATATAGGATCAAACGCACTATAAACAGGTCACAATCATTTATGCTAACACCCTAGGGCCTAGGCGAAATAGATCGTTTACACATCCATACAAAGGTAGATCTCTGATGGATAAAGGAATACCAAATTTTATGATCCCAAATTCCCTACATGCTCACCACCGTGGGACGGAGTTAGCAGAGAACGTTTTATTACACTTTGGAATCTGTCAAAACCTATAATTATGTACTTCATTGAAAACTGTGGGGAGATACTAGTTTTGAATTGGTAGAATATAGGATAAAAGGGACAGTCTGATAGATAGAGAGTTAGAAGGAGAGGAGGAAGGAACGAAGTCCAGAGGGAGTCAGGATCCTAAGACGGTAGCTATGAATTATGCCCTCACATATTCTTGCAAGTGTATAGTATGTGTATTAATTGTTTAAGTTTGTAAAACTGTTTGTGTTTTATGTATGTACCATGGTTAAGGAAGTATAGATAAATTATAAGATTTATTATCATTGTGTTATCTTATCTTGTAATTTGTATCACCTATAATAAATGTACTAGACAAAATAGAGCTGGTATTCCAAGTCTTGAACTCATTTTCGGAATCACTAAAGTTATACATGAAATCTGCATATATTATATAAGGCTCTGCAAGTTGGGACAACTGACTTGTAGTCAAAGTATAGTACTTATATGTTCAATGAGCCAGGATTATATATATCTCTGTAAAGTATATTTAGGCTTTGCCTGGAAATATTTCCTGGACAGTAGAGATATAGCTCCTTTAATCTGAGCCAATCACAGGTATTAAATAGGAACGTCCACGCATAACATATTGTGTGATTGGACCAGTACTAAACATCACCCCTTTTGTTATGAGCCCACCTATTTGTAAGCCTATTATAATATATTTGCAGATATAAAATACATAAACCATTATATCAATATATGATATAATAAATATATGTTATATAAGATTCCATAAATCTACATTGGCGACCACGGAAGGGACTTGGAATTATTCAGTATCAATTTTGACTAAATACAATATTTAGGAGCAGCGCAAGGGCTATAAGCCCGCTGGGCAAAATACAAGATCACAGTGGAATAAGTTGCAAATGACTAGAGATTTTTTTTTTAAAAAAGGCCTAAAGTAAGAAATAAAAAAAAAACACGGGTGTTAGAGTTTAACTTATCAGGCTAGCGAACAGATAAGGGAGGATACCACGTGCAAAATATAGGAAATATTGTTCCCAAATACTTAAAATTTGTAATTCTCAGTGATAGAATACATATAACGAAAGGGAATAAATCTGTAAAATGGCTACAATGTCAAATATAGACAGCATTGTAGTGAAATACATCACAAAGCAAAAGTGTACAGACTTTGCTTGTGATGCCAAATTAAAAGAAAACCCATGGAGCTATGTCCAGGGTTTGTTTGATGATGAAATTAAATCATCAAAGAAAAGGAAACAGAAAGGAATAGCCATTGCAGGCTTGTATGCAGCCTGTTTGGCTATGGATGCTAAATTAAGCAGTTTAGCTAAAACCCTACAAAAATGTAGAGAAGAATCTAATTTAAAAGAAACAGAAAGCAAAGAAAAAATAGATCAGCTAAATATCCAAATTAAAACTTTAACAACACTTAATGACATGGGTAAAATCTCCCAGGATGAAGTGTTACAGAAACATAAAAATGCTCAGAGGGAATCCACAGAATGTAGGAGAGCTCTAACAGAGGTTACAACAGAGAGAGATGAGATAATAAGTGCATATAAAGTTATGCAGGGACAGCTCACAGAATGTATGAAAGGGAAAGCAATTGACCATGCCCCTTGTGTGGACAGGGAGATGCAGCTTATGCAAGAGATATCTGTTCTGAAAGGACATATTGCTGCAAACATTAGGATAGGAACTGCAGCCACTGCCCCATATCCTATCTATGCATATGAAAGAGAACAATGGGACACAAATCATGAGGACAGAGAGGACTGCTGGGGAGAGGGGAATTCTACTGAATCTACCCTCAGGGTACCCATAGCAATGGGAGAGTTTGCAGAATCAGCAGCGAATAGGGAGTGCTCTATATTAATAGGCACAGATAGTAGTGATGAAGAAGTACAGACAGAAATTGAGGCACACAGGGCTCATAAACAGCCAGCATTCCTCACTGAGAGTAGGAACACCCTATTGGGATTCAATAGTGAAGGAGAGGCCATTCACTCAAGGGCCCCTAATGCCAATCATCCCCCACAACCCATAAAAACACTCATGGGAGTGGCAGATATGATTGGAAAAATGAGTTCAGGAGAACACATCACTTCCCATGCAGCTAATGTCCAGCAGAGGTGTGAACTTCTAGGAATTAGAAATCTCACTGATCAGGTTAAGGTACTGCAATTAACAATTCCATTAGCTGCTTGGAGTGCTTTGACAGATTTGATTAAAGAAGGTAAAGGTACTGTCAAAGTCAGAAAAATATCTCTATGCACACTGCCATATTTGCACCTCATTCATGTCCACGCTGCGCATGCGTACGCTCTCCCGTACGTGCACATACTCACAGCCGCGGGCACCCGCAGGCGCACGGTATGCGTATTTACGGTAGAGTTTATGTAATCATAGCGTGCGACTCAATCGTTACATATTTTCATTAATAATGTATTTTATAGATCATGGTCCCTTTGATAGATTCTGAAAGTTTGGTTAATATAGAATGTCCCTGAACGGAGGAATCCCTCTTTGTATTGTGCGAAGGGTCTAACAGGCGTCATACAGTGGTGTTTGGTACCCATCGGAAGAGTATTTAAATAGCAATATTCCGGTGTTGGTTTGGAGCGGATTAATCGCTCGTGCGAATAGTTATGGACATAAGAAGTTATGTCCATTTATTATTATTTGTTCTTACTTAGTCATGCACCTGAACAGTTGGAGACAGGTATCAGTGGGTCTCAAATGGCTCTTTGACCTCAGAGATCCCCCAAACAATAGTTTGCATGTTGGGAGGGCCTCATATCTTTACATGCATAAGGTAAGCACCGGAATAGTAATTGAAGATCAATTGTACTCCAAATCAGTATCTTTCCCGCAGACGGAGTACAATAGCCTTTAATTACACTGAGCTTTGAGACTCAATGAGGAGGGCCAACACCTGTGTTTACGAATGGATTAGGGTTTGTATCCAGGAGAATGAGGGCTGAGATGTCATTGTCTCAACTGAAAGTGGACATCATGAATATAGAACAAAACCCAGACAGGATTCTGTTTTGTATTCGCCAAACAATAGCTCTCCAGAAGACAGGAATGTGTTGGTCATCACCCATTGTGTTGCATAACCAAGGCCACTGATACAAGACAGCCCACCTGTATGACTCAACCTATGACCTTTGTTATAATGCGAAGCCGAATTCCTGCGTCCAATGGACAATGAGATTGTAGGGACCATTGGATTGCATTGTGTGAGTAGCATAAAAGACGGGCCTGTGGCATCCAGCTGGCACTTCTCATCAAACGGTTCTCATTGCTGATAATCGGGAAGCTGGCTGTCCAGAAGCGCTTGCGATCGTTACCCTTGTGCGTAAGTTTCTCTCCGTAATCATTGTCTTTCTGTGAGCCATTTCTCTCATCTCTCTCCCTATCTCTCTCTCTCTCTCTCTCTCCGTCTCTCTCCGTCTCTCTCCGTCTCTCTCTCTCTCTCTCTCTCTCTCCGTCTCTCTCTCTCTCCCTTCTCTTTTCTCCCATATCTCCCCTTGACTAGTATTGTATTGTATTGTATTAGATTGGTATTGTATTGTATTTCTAGTGTAGCTATTTTGGTTAGGAAGTCTCTGTTATATTGTAGTGTATCATTTGTACTGTGATTCCTTTTTGCAAGTATATTAGTTATAATACATATAATAGGCTTTGGACCCTAAACAAGTATCTGTGTATTTCTTATAGTGTTAAGTGTTCACTTGAGCGTCGGTGACTCTCAAGCAGCTTTGTAGTTAATCAGGTTACACCAGGTTGCACTTACACCCTGTCTCAACACTAAGGTATACTGTGTATTTCATTGTTAAAAATATAGATATAAAGGTATAGCGTTGTGAGCGTCTGCGCCGCTGGTGATCTCCTCGTGGTCTCGAGCGTCTGCTACGCCATAGCGAATCATTACGTTAGTCAACAGCCAATAGCGTGCCTGCCTGTGATCTCTGGGCCGTGAGCGAACGTGACGCTTGAGCGTCTCGCCTACGGCTGAGCGATCGTTACGCAACTAGCGTACCCTTACGGTACTTCTTAAGTAAACAGCGTACAGTGTTCTTAGACCTCATAAAGGGTTGTTTATACGATAAAGGAATCCAGCTTTATCAGTACATATGAAGAAACTGTAGAGGAGCTACAAAAGATAATTAACCCTTCAGTAGCAGGCACAATGGTTGCATATGAAATCAAACAGCAAAGTGAGGAGAACCCATTAATATATGCAAATAGATTGTGGGCAGCATACAGTGCAGGAAACAGCAAAAATGACAACAGTCAGAAAAACAGCAAAGATTTCAAAAACTTGTTGGTGCATAACTCGCACCCCACAATTAAAGCTAAGTGTGAACACTTGATAGATACCGTAAAGCATAGCTATGATAAAATAATGGGATTAATGCAGCGGTCCTTTCAAGCAGTACAGGCCAGTAAGCAACGTAAGATGGCAGAAAGGAATGAGAAATGTGTTATAAAGAGGGTTGCAGCATTACAGTCAGAAGGTAAACCAATGGTGGTTGAAGGGCCCCACATTCCAGGGGAGGTAAACACACCATTTAACCCACAATGGAACACAGGGTCACAAAGGAGAGGGGGACTTTTTAAAGAGAGATCCATTTTTAGAGGTGGAGGTAGAGGATACCAAGGACATTCAAATGATGGAGCTTGGAATAGACACATGGGTTACTCACAACATTTTGGGAACAGAGGAAAGGACACAGAGTTTAAACACCAGGGTCCCACTTACACAGAGCTAAGACACCAGCTACAGGCCATAAAAGAGAAGTATGAGAATTTAGAAAAAGCAAACAAAGTGCAGCAATCTGACACACAAAAGGAGAAAAATTGACAGTCAGTGGCCCCAAGGATAGTTGCACCAATCACTTTAGATAGGTGCGGGCGCCCTCAAGTCTCGGTTCTGGTCAGGGGCCACCAGCACACAATGTTACTAGACACCGGTGCCGCCATATCAATCCTACATGATGATCAGCCACATCACTCTCCTCTGTCAGCAGGAAAAACAATACATCTCCAAAGCTTTGCAGGGAATAAGGTAGATACAGTGCTGTCAAACCCTCTCCAAATACAAATAGGAGATGTATCTGCAATTCACACATTTGCATTAGCCTCACTGCCAAGTGAAACTAATTTATTAGGGTCTGACTTTATGATCCCTAATGGGTGTATATTGGATCTGACTAACCTTTTACTTCTGCAGAGTTCTCCTAATGTAACACCTGAGGTTGTAATTATACCAGATTCCCATGTAATTGCTGCTGTAAAACCCAATAATGCGAAATATGATGTGCTTAAGGCTAATGTTGATCATCCTTACAAAGAGTTGGTATTACCATTACTTGAACAGTTTCAGGATGCTTTTGCTAAACACAAACATGACTGTGGGAAGGTAAACAAGGTGATTGAAGTCAGTGGTCTTGACCCTCCCCCACAGAAGCAGTACAATTTCCCACAGGAGGCCATAAGCTTCATTCAAGAAACAATTGACTCTCTGTTAGAGCAGCGTGTAATCAGACCATGTGTATCCACTAACAATGTGCCAATATGGCCAGTACGGAAACCGGATGGTTCCTGGCGGCTCACAATTGACTACCGCAAACTTAATGGCCTTACGCTTAGCTGCGCACCCACTGTTGCGTCAATGCCAGACATTCTAAAAATGTTAAGCCCAGAGCATAAATGGTTCACAGTTTTAGATATTTCAAATGGGTTTTGGTCTCTGCCTCTATCTGAAGAGTGTCAATACAAATTTGCCTTCACATTTCTGGGAAAGCAATACACGTTTACATGTCTTCCACAGGGCTTCCATAATTCTCCATCATTTTTCCATACTACGATGAGAGAAATTTTAACTGATTTTTCTTCCCACAAGAATTTATTGCAGTATGTAGATGATCTCTTACTAGCAACAGAGACAAAGGAAGAGCATCTTCAGCTACTGGGAGAACTCCTTGGCATCCTCAAAGACGCAGGTTTGAAGTGTAACCCATCTAAAGCTCAGATTTTACGGGAATCTGTTTCCTTCCTGGGGATCAGTGTTACGGCTGATGGGAGAACAATATCGGCAGATAAGGTAAAAACCATCCTTCGTTTACCCCTTCCTGTCAGCATACCTACACTGAGATCCTTCCTGGGGTTGGTAAATTACTCTAGGTCCTTCATTTCTGATTTTTCACAAATATCTGCACCTCTCTATTCTCTCCTCAAAAAGGATATAAAATGGGAATGGACCCCCAGTCACACAAAGGCAGTAGAAACATTAAAAGAAGCACTAGCTAGTGCCCCTGCCCTTGCAAATCCAGACCCACAGTTACCCTTTCACTTAGAGACAGCAGCAACAGAAACAGCCATGTCTGCAGTCCTGTCACAGGAAATACATGCACAGCAAAGGCCCATAGCTTATGCATCAAAGTTACTGACACCAGTGGAATTAAAATACTCCGTGTGTGAAAAACACCTTCTTGCCACATTTTGGGCAGTAAAACAGTTCACATACATGATAGGCCTGAACCCTATCATCTTACATTCCACGCACACACCAACAAGGTTCCTCCTCACAGACAGAATCCAAGATGGGAATGTCTCTAATGCCAGGTTAGCACATTGGGCCCCTTTGTTGCAGGATCGAGATATAACAGTGAAGGCAACTAACAGTCCATCCACCTGTGCATATGGACTAATATACCAGGGACTGACACACACATGTGACTTACTCCCAGCTGACCATTCAAAACATTTGTTTAGAGCAATGCCACAGGAGGCTACAGCCCCTGAACAAACCACCCAGATCTTTACAGATGGTTCATGTTTTTATGTACATGGGTCACCCCATGCAGGTTTTGGTCTGTACATAATGCATCCCCAAACCACACCACAATCTGTATTTCGATCTTGTGATGTAAAGTCTGCACAGTACGCTGAGCTGGCAGCAGTAGCACATGCCCTTGAATTATTCCAAGACCACAAACATGAAATCGCATTGTACTCGGACTCAGCATGGGTGTGTAATGCCCTTACTGAATTTTTGCCCTTTTGGCAAACTCATCAGTATACCTCATCTGATGGAAGCCCTCTTAAATATGCAGACCTACTCCAGTACATAGTTTCCCTGGCACAGAGTCTAACACATGTCCCCTGGGTCTGTAAAGTCAAAGGGCATTCAACTACATCACCACACCATGAACAGAATGAAATGTCTGACCTTTTAGCCAAACAAGGGGCACAAGAGGGGGAGCTGTGGCAGATACCGAAAGCAAGCCCAGAGCCAAAAGTGTGCCCTCTTGTATGTGCAGTGGCAAAAAGGCCAGAGATGATAAATGCACCAGACATTTCAGAGATCCAAATGCAGGACCCTGAAATTAAAGAAATCATACAAAAGTTGAGGAATGAGGAGTTGGACTTAACAGAGGGAAATACATTGGCAAAACACACACCAAATCTAACACTAACAGAGGACAAGGAAATGCTTATCCACAATGGGGAAGATACAACATGGGTAGTCCCAAAAGAGTACAGGAATGAAATGATATATCTTGTACACGACCTCCCCACAGGTGGACACCAGGGTGAAGAAAAGACACAGCAGAGACTAAAAACAATAGGTTGGTGGCCAGATATGGAAAAAGATGTACAGCAATACTGTGACAACTGTGTGGTATGTGCCCAAGTTAACCCAGCACCTAGAAAGATAAATGCTCCACTGAGAATCCAGAGAAGAGAAGGTCCCTGGAATGCCTTACAAATTGATTACATGGGCCCTCTGCCTGCCACAGCTAAAAATAACAAATACGTGTTGGTTGTGACTGACCTATTTTCAAAATGGGTAGAAATTTTTCCCTCTAAAAGTAACACAGCCCTGAGCACAGCAAAAATTCTGGTTGATCAGATATTCACACGGTGGGGCCTTCCAACATCGGTTGAATCAGACCAAGGTTCACATTTCACAGGTAATGTGATGCAAACATGCCTGGAAATGCTGGGAATAAAACAAAGCTTCCATGTCCCTTTTCATCCTGAATCTTCTGGACAGGTGGAACGTGCCAACAGACAGATCAAAACTATGTTGAGAAAGTTTGTTGGCATAAATGGTAAGAACTGGGATAATTTGTTACCCCTAGTGGCAATGGCAATAAGGGCCACACCTTCATCAGCGACCCGATTGACCCCCTTTGAATTAATGACAGGCAGGCAAATGAGATTGCCAGAGCACCTTTGGATAGATCTACACACCCCTACTATTGATAGACTGTCAATGGATCAGTACCTTACAAAACTGCAAAAAGCACTCACAGAGGTTCATCTGTTTGCAGCACAGCAGTTAGGGAAAGCACAGAGAAAAGCAAAGGCTTATTTTGACAAAGGTGTAAGAGAAAATTGTTGGGAAGTTGGAGAAAGGGTCATGTTTCTAGAACTCCGACCCACAGACCATGGTCTGGGCAAGAAATGGAGAGGACCATTTTCAATAGTGGACAGACTGAGTCCCTCAGTATACAAATTAAGAATCAACGATGCAAAGAAAGTGCAGGACAAATGGGTACATGCCAATCAGATGAAACTGTACAAAGGAGAAGGGTCAACTGAGTAGCGCATCTCTTTCTTTCTTATAATTTTATTTTGTTTTGTTTTGGTTTTACAGAAAAATGAGAATCCCAACTTTGGTCCTGTCCTTCGTGGTGGGCCTCCAGATCCAGTGTACCAGTGAGGTCAACATTTCAATTAGAGTGGAAGCCAATCCGATTCACTGTAAAGAGGGAGAATCCATCCTCCTTCCAGTGTCAGTACAAGGCACAACAGGGAAACAGGTATCCTGGTGGGGCCCAGCAGACAAAGAAATTAAAGCCTGGGATAATGGAAACGCAGGAAACTCACCACATTACATGGGTAGAATACATGTTTTTCCAAATGGATCACTATTGCTTAGCCATGCAAACCCTACAGACACAGGAACCTGGATATATGGTTTTATCATCCCCATTCCCATGTATGGGAATCCACCCACAGTAAAGAGGACTTATGTTCCTGGGAGTATCACACTGAATGTGTCCCAGAAAAGAGACCCTACTCCCCCAAGTATCACAACAAAGGCTAAATCACTGCCATCTACTAAAACAGCTGAGTGCCCACCAACAAGTGAAGGACCCACAAGTGGCCTTACTGCCACCTCCATTCCTGGTTCCTTGATAAACAATGTACAATATATACATGTACCAGTAGTCCTAAATCTATCAAAATGGAATATGGCAGAATTTGGTTATTGTGTAAATAGTAATGTTTCTTTATTCTATGCTTCTTTACTAGTAGATATTGTTGCTTCTCACCAGAGCAGAACTCAAGACCCATACACAGGACAGGCAACCCCTAACCAAAAAGGTATTTTCAGATCCAGGAAATTACAAAGCTTAGATGGGATCATTGGATCCATCCCTGGACTGTTTGGTTCCGGGATGTCAATTTGGAATAGGGCGGATTTGGAAGTCATCCGCAGACACATAGGCAATTTTGAGCAGAAAGAGGGGCAATATGTTTTGAAGCCTGTCCTGCAGGGCATTGAGGGTCTGGCCAGTGAAGAAAAATTTACTGTTTATAACATGCATGATATAGCAAGATTGTTTTCAGAGACCCAAGCCAAGATAAACGAAATCATTGAACTGAACAATAGAGAAGCCAGACAAAATCAGGTGGGGAAAGAAATAATATGCACTGCATATGGTAATTATGTCCTCAACGCAATCACACATGTAATTAGAGACCTACAATCTGGTAGAATACCTGACATTTTAAGAGATAATGACCTGACCAATTGGTATTGCTCACAATCTGACATTGGGCATGGGGAAAATACCCCAAGAGATGGTTGCAGACCTCTGCCCATCTCCACAATTAGGAATTTAGGCACTGTGACCCCCCACCCAAATAGAGGTTCACCCCATTGTTACAACAAGCAGCAACCTTGTGCAGTCAGCGATATCCTATATGTCTCCTTTACCATTTCTCTACCTGTGTTCGACCCAAGCAAGTCTTTATTTGACAAACTGTCTACAGTTCACTCCATTGGATATTTGGAAAAGGACATTTACAAAGAACGGCTGGACCTACCAGAACTACTGGTCCGAGTCGACGACACCTGGAAAGTTCCACATACTGCTTGCTGTGCAGTCAAGGGAAACCAATACTTGTGTCGCTGCAACGTTTTCGAAATTGAGACGCCAATCTGCGGCCTAGAATCAAGTAAACCAAGTACCTTAATCACAAATATAAATGAACTTGCCACCATTCCCAGCAAAAATATGGATATGGGAGGACCTGAACACAGTGCAAAGCCAAATACATCAACCAGCTATACAGCCAGAGACATTGCTTGTCCAGTGCAGCTAACAAAATGGAGAACTCCAGCGGTGAAGGTTACATACAACATGAATGGACAGTACTGCATAGTCACAAATCACAAAGAGTTCCTGTATGGGGAAAAGTCATGTCCAGTGCCAAACCCAAATTTCTGCTTTAGCCCACATGAGTATACCACCATTGGTCAGACGGTTATCACCCCAATCCCCGTTTATGAAGAGGACATAAATATAGATAGTGAACCAGAAATCTCTAACCCTGGAGAATATATACCTGTGTTCAACATACACATAGATAGTTTAACCTTAGATTTACAGAAACTCCTGGATAGGAAAGACACACACATAGTTCAAATTAAAAACATGGTTGAGAAGGCAGATGCCACACTAAATAAATTACTGCATGATGGAGATTTTGAAATAACCATGACAAACACCTGGCTGGAGATTGGTTTAAAGGGCTTGCTGATCGGTCAAACAATCTTGCTAATCATTTTAATTTCACTGATATTGTGGCTTAAGCGCCTTATAAGGCAGGAACGCAGTAAGCTAGAAAAACTGGTAGATGCAAGATATAAGCAATTATTATGTTAATGTATGTGTGGCCATCATCATCAATTCTCACGGCCACAAGGGGGCGACTGTTGCCATATAGACCATTACATAACAATATAATTTAGTAGGTACCAAAGTTAGAACAAATTATGTAAATTAAATAATATGATTTATTACCCAATGTGATTTTAACCAGTTAAGAGTGTGTGTATATATATATTATTGTAAGGTATAACTTAAATAGGTTTGAATGTATTAGTCTTATGTTTTGAGAATTTAGTAGCATGTATTTCTGTGTGTTTTACTGCAAGATTATGGGTCATTATGTAAGAGACAGGTTTTCTCTGTGTAAGCCATATAGCCAGAATACACTATACATTGAGCATTACACAAATTCATCCCTTCCATGCCATTATTCATATCTGTATTAATCAAAGGATTAACGTCTGATCTGCGCTATACCAAGTACAATTAAATCAAAGTTTACATGATATGTAGATATATGTATACTGTATACTTGATTCACACACAGCAAATAAATAATCATAACTTGGTGGATAAAGTCAATAGGTCACCTAGCTCAGGTCTCATAATATGCAAACAGTTACTGGTATGAACAGGGTACATTGGAATTCACAATCAAAGATCTTCATACCTTTAGAAAGTACATCAACCAGCTGGCCTATTGTCCAGTTATACTGCTGGCCAGAGGCAATGATAATATAGGATCAAACGCACTATAAACAGGTCACAATCATTTATGCTAACACCCTAGGGCCTAGGCGAAATAGATCGTTTACACATCCATACAAAGGTAGATCTCTGATGGATAAAGGAATACCAAATT